>NC_091956.1:84091919-84279419 GCF_031021105.1 Erythrolamprus reginae
ATAAGTCTTAAAGTCTCCAGCTATACTGGAGAATTCTGGGAGTTGAAGTCCACAAGTCTTAAAGTTGCCAAGTTTGAAGACCTCTGGTTTAGACCATCTCTCCATTTTGCAAAGAAGCAAAAAGAGGAGGCAAAAAGAATCAGAGAACATCAGAGATAATTTTATTTGAATGAGACACCAGTAACCACTGATCTCCACCGCATCTCTGTCCTGTGTTTGCTTAGTAACCATTTGGCTTCTGATTTAAGGAACAAATTGCAGTTGCTAAACAAGGAGACGTTGTATATGTACTTCTTTAGTAGTCTATTCAATCAATAACACACCAAGACTCTTTTGATAAGATAAGACTTTTTAGAGAATGAAATTTACTGAAGTCAACATACATTTATAGCTAGAGGCCCTACATTACTTTGTTGCCCTTATGCATTATTGATTGAAAAGCTAAACCTCAGTTGAAGATTCTTAAAAATAAAATCTTCTCTCCTATCCACGTTCACAGGGCCCTGAGCTCTATTTCATAGACACCCCTCCCCCACACACAACTAAGGGATCCATGGATCCTTCTTAAGAATTCCCGTTTAGGGCATTTTTGCAATGATGCCTTTAATTCTGCGGTAAGATTTGTGTGGCAGCAAAACAAAACCCACTTCCTTTCGGGTTGAATAAATGTAGGTTACTGTGATGTTTGACATTCAAGATTAAATAGAGAGCCAGATGGATCTACTAGTTAAAATTCTGATCCAGAAATTTGGACACTCTGGGTTCTAGGCCTGCCTTGGCCATGAAAGTTGGGTGGGTGGAATGGAATGGGGTGGAATGGAATAGAATAGATTGGAATGGAATGGGATAGACTAGACTAGAGTAGAGTAGAGTAGAGTAGAGTAGAGTAGAGTAGAGTAGAGTAGAGTAGAGTAGAATAGAATAGAATAGAATAGGTCTTCAAGTCCAATCCCCTGTTTAGAAAGGAAACCCTACACCACTTGAGATAAATGGTTATCCAACATTTTCTTAAAAACTTCCAGTTTTGAGGAGAATCATTCTCAGCCCAACCAACCACACAGGATTGAGTTGTGGTGAAAAGGAAAATAAGAATATGAAGCATGTTTGAGAGACAGAGAGAGAGAGAGAGAGAGAGACAGACAGACAGACAGAAAGACCCAGATATACACAAACAGACAGAGAGAAAAACAGACAGAGACAGGGAGACAGAGAGTTCGAGACACTAGAGAGAGACAGAGAGAGCGAGAAAGAGAGAGATAGACAGAGAGAGAGTTCAGAGTTAGAGAGAGAGAGAGAGAAACAGAGACAGAGAGAGAGAGACAGAGATAGAGACAGAGAGAAAGAAAGAGAGAAAGAAAGAAAGACAAAAAGGCAGCAACATAGAAAGATAAAACATTTTACACACACACACGCACACCCCATCTTAATATATTGTTGTACAACTTGGTTGCTTCACTATTCAACAATGACTTCATGGTCACCCTAAATCCAAATCTACAATAGATGCTTTGACTTCAGAGCTTTCCTCAGCTCTGTTGGATCAATACCTTCTCCTTTGGGAGGCCTGGTTTGTGCTTTCAGTAGTCACAAAGCTAATGACGGTGCTATTGATGATGGTGATGGAAGAAGAGGAGGAAACAAAGATGGTTTAATGCTCGTACTCTCTTCCCCCCCTTTCTGTACAGAGTTGAAGAAAGACAGGGTGGAGGTTGAAGGCTCCCCGCTTCCTTTTATTTATTCATTCATTTGTCCAATACACAAATACATAGGAAGAAAAATAGACATGTAGTAATATATATAAGGGTAAAGTGAACTTAGAGGAGAGGATATATGAAAGGAAGAGAATATATATGATAGGTGAGAGAAAGGAAAGACAATTGGACAGGGGACGAAAGGCACACCAGTGCACTTATGTACTTCCAAGACGTTTATTTTCTGAAGAGGAATAATGAATACACGAACAATTGCTATAAATAATTCTTCAACTATTAATCGTGGGAGAGCTTCGGATCGCAAATAGGAAAAGGTTTTAGTTTTTAACCTCCCGAAAGGTAGGCATTAAAAATATCAAAGCGCAGTTTAACTTTGAATATACATTCTGCACAGAGTTAAAAACTAAAGCATAATTTTTCAGAGCACACTCATTTGACTCTAGGGTAAAAATAAAGACTTCGTTCGTTGCACAGAATACGGCTAAATTTATAAACTGCAGCTTTGTACTTTAAAAAAAAAAAGGACTTTTGGCAGCTCTATTAAAGGCTACCATCGCATCCTCCTTAAGTGCCCGTGATTTGCTATAATCACATGTTGGGAGAAGAGCAGAGATGAAGGATGAAGAAGACAAAATGCTCAAGACATAGGTGCATTATTGAAAAGAAAGTCCGCAGCTTTCAGGAAGGTTTTTTTTCTCTCTTTTTTAAGTTAACCAAAACAACACGGGAGTCTCGGAACAATCCCAGCTGTGTTTTTGTAGACTTGCTAAATGGAACACAAATTGCCCGGTGCAAATAATTGAGCTGAGAAGCTCCTTCATATGAAATTTTGACATTTTCATGCCAATCTACAGTCGTTTGTCCGAAAGTACTGCCAACGAGGACAGGGTGGAGGAACCTAACAATGATTTTTATGACTTCTCATTCGACATGAAAAAGTAGGAATTGGTTTTATTTTAATTTTTTAATTTATTTTTTTAAGTGGAGAGGAATGTTTTTATGCCCGTGGTAAGGGTGTGTGTGTGTTGCATATTTTCTTACTGACAAGGGTGTCAGAGAAGGGTGTGAAAAGAGGAGAGGAGACAAGATAGGCTAAGACAGTGATGGTGAACCTATATGTGGAGGTAATGTGCCAGTGTCTGGAGGCTCTCAGGGTCTGGATTCAGACTCAACCCCTACAAGATGGAGTGGCTGTGGGTTTTGCCTCCCAGGGACAATACCAGCTGTCCATCCATTACCCTGGGGGGGGGGGGTCTTTCCTATGAGCACACTGGCCCACATCAAAAATGAAACTCTATTTCCTGTTTTCAAGAGAAGATAAATATCTACCCAAACACATACTTAACACACATATGTGCATGCTATATATATATATGTATGTATGTGTGTGTGTGATATATATTCCCAGGGGAAGAGCCTTCTCTGTGGCGGCCCTGGCCCTCTGGAATCAACTCCCCCCAGAGATTAGAACGGCCCCCACCCTCCTTGTCTTTCGCAAACTACTCAAGACCCACCTTTATCGCCAGGCATGGGGGAGTTAAGATATTCCTTCCCCTAGGCCATTACAAGTTATGCATGGTATGTTTGTGTGTATGTTTGGTTTTTATAATAAGGGTTTTTAGTTGTTTTATTAAATTGGATTGTTACATGTTGTCTTTTACCATTGTTGTTAGCCGCCCCGGGTCTGCGGAGAGGGGCGGCATACAAATCCAATAAATAAATGAATGAATGAATGAATGAAGGAAGGAAGGAACGAACAAACAAACAAACAAACAAACAAACAAACAAACAAACATTCACTGCACGAATCCCAGCGGCCGATTTGGTCCCACAGAGTCGGCCTTCTCCGGGTCCCGTTGACAAAACAATGCTGTCTGTCGGGACCCAGGGGAAGAGCCTTCTCTGGGGCGGCCCCAGCCCTCTGGAACCTGGCCCCTGGAGATTCGAACTGCCCCTACCCTCCTCGCCTTCCATAAAATGTTGAAGACACACCTTTGCCGCTAGGCGTGGGGGGATTAATCTCCACCCTCCTTTTTTCGCTGACCTTTATTATGTTTATGTTCTGTCGGATTGAGTGTGTATGATGGTGTAGCGGATAAGTTTTTATAACAATGTATTTTAAATTAGTTTTTTTAAAGTTTTTAACATTAGATTTGTATTTATGTTGTATTGCTGTTATGTTTTGAGCCGCCCCGAGTCTTCAGAGAGGGGCGGCATACAAATCTAATAAATTATTATTATTGTTGTTGTTATTTATTTATTTATTTGTTTGTTTGTTTGTTTGCTTGTTTGTTTATTCATTCATTCATTCATTCATTCATTCATTCATTCATTCATTTATTTATTTATTTATTTGTTGGATTTGTATGCCGCCCCTCTCCGGAGACTCGGGGCTGCTAACAGTAACAATAAAGCAGTGTACAATAGTAGTCTGATGTTAGAAACAATTAAAAACCCATTAATATAAAAAACCAAACATACATACATACCATGCATAGAATTGTAAAGGCCTAGGGGGAAAGAGTATCTCAATTCCCCTATGCCTGACGGCAGAGGTGGGTTTTAAGCAGCTTACAAAAGGCAAGGAGGGTGGGGGCAATTCTAATCTTTGGGGGGAGTTGGTTCCAGAGGGCCGGGGCCGCCACAGAGAAGGCTCTTCTATTATTATTATTATTATTATTATTATTATTATTATTATTATTAGTCAAACAAGTATAGGATAGTAGTATATAGAAACATAACATAGGAAGTAATGATAAAAGAATATACGTATATATATATCTTTCTAGCAACAAGTTCCTCTCTGGCTTTCTATAAATCAGTTTAATCCTACTGGAAGGCAACATCAAGGAACTATTCTCATGGGCTTTTTTCAGAACTTCATGGCTTTCCTTCTGTTACGAGTTACGGAGAGTTGAAGAGCCAGTGGAACTTCAGAGCCACTGAACCTGCAACAATAAATTGAACTCAAAATCACTCAGACAGGCTTGAAGTAACTGTTCTGAGAATAAGGTAGGAAGACCAAAAAAAACCCCGAACAATCTTTGTGAGAAGAGAAGATCGCCCAAAAATGTAAGAAAGTTTTGGCACAACAGTGTATAAAAACAACAAAAGAACAATCCATTTGTAAGGTTTTCGAGAACATTCACAGACTAAACTGTGAAGGTAAGATTTTTTATTTATGCATTTGCTGGTTAAAAGATTCTGATATACACACACACCTCTTTTCCAAAAGCTCACCCCAGTAGTTTTATTTTCACCAGACTGAAAATATGGGAATAAATAATAATAATCCTACAGTAGGCAAAACCATGATCAGTACACTTTGAAGTGTAATATTGGTGGCATAAACAACTCTCCCACCAATTAATAAATGAAGACAAACCAGGGATTTGTAAATTAACAAGGGAAAGAAAGAAAAAACAAATGCAATATTGCAATATTGCTGGCGTGGCACAGTGGTTAGAGTGCAGTACTACAGGCTACTTCAGCTAACTGCTAGCTGTAGTTCAGCAGTTCAAATCTCACCACCGGCTCAAGGTTGACTCAGCCTTCCATCCGTTGTTGAAGCGTGGAACTCATTACCGGACTCCATAGTGTCATCCCCAAACCCCCAACACTTTATCCTTAGATTATCTACAGTTGACCTCTCCAGATTCCTAAGAGGTCAGTAAGTACAAGTGCACTAGAGTGCCTTCCGTCCCCTGTCCTATTGCTCTCCTATATCTCCTATTCCTTTCTTCTATTCCTATATCTCTTCTTCTATTCTTTCATTGATATGTTTTATTCCTATATCTTCTCTTCTGTTCTTTCTTAGATATATTTTACTATGAGTATCTCCTCTATAACCTTCATCCTGTGCCTAGAAAGCTTAGAACTAAGACACCTTAAACATGATCTAAGTATTGCCCACAAAATCATATGCTGCAATGTCCTGCCTCTTGGCGACTACTTTAGCTTCAACCACAGCAACACAAAAGCACACAACAGATTTAAACTTAATATTAACCGCTCCAAATTTGACTGTAAAAAATATGACTTCAGTAACCGAGTTGTTGAAGCGTGGAACTCATTACCGGACTCCATAGTGTCATCCCCAAACCCCAACACTTTACCCTTAGATTATCCACAGTTGACCTATCCAGATTCCTAAGAGGTCAGTAAGGGGCGAGTACAAGTGCCCTAGAGTGCCTTCCGTCCCCTGTCCTATTCCTCTCCTATATCTCCTATACCTTTCTTCTATTCCTATATCTCTTCTTCTATTCTTTCATTGATATGTTCTATTCCTATTTCTTCTCTTCTATTTTTCTTAGATATATTTTACTATGAGTATCTCCTCTATAACCTTCATCATGTATTTGACTATGTGTATACCCACTAAAACCCTCATTGTGTATTGGACAAAATCAATCAATCAATCAATAAAATTAATTTTTATAGTCTGGGGGACAGAAGGAAAAGGGGGGGACATGATCGAAACATTTAAATATGTTAAAGGGTTAAATAAGGTTCAGGAGGAAAGTGTTTTTAATAGGAAAGTGAACACAAGAACAAGGGGACACAATCTGAAGTTAGTTGGGGGAAAGATCAAAAGCAACATGAGAAAATATTATTTTACTGAAAGAGTAGTAGATGCTTGGAACAAACTTCCAGCAGACGTGGTTGGTCAATCCACAGGAACTGAATTTAAAAATGCCTGGGATAAACATATATCCACCCTAAGATAAAATACAGGAAATAGTATAAGGGCAGACTAGATGGACCATGAGGTCTTTTTCTGCCGTCAGTCTTCTATGTTTCTATGTTTCTCTTCTATTCTTTCTTAGATATATTTTACTATGAGTATCTCCTCTATAACCTTCTTCATGTATTTTACTATGTGTATACCCACTAAAACCCTCATTGTGTATTGGACAAAATCAATCAATCAATAAAATAAAATTTTAAAAAAGTAGAAGGGAATATTGCTACCACTAGTGTAAACTGACTAGGAAAACAAAGTTTGTCCAACATCTGTAAACTGCTAGGAGCAAGAATGTAAGATATACAGATATCGAAAGCAATAAGCCAACTAGATAATTAAATAACCAGATTAAGATGGTTGCTTTGTTGTGTTTAATTAAGGCACTCATCCATGTAGGTAACATAAAGGCCATCTGGCTTTGTTTTATTCAAGGCAATGTGAGTCGGTTCCCGCGTCTTATGTATTTCACATAGCCGAAGTATGGCAAACACATGGACGTGCATCGTATTGGCTCATTGGATGAAGGAATCTCCTTAGGAGAAAAGCACTTATTGCAGTATGCTCTCTTGGCACAATTGTTGTACTGGAATTTGCTGATCCACAAAAGCTAAACAGGCTCGGATCTTGTTAGCACTTGGATGAAATACTGTCTGTGCCTGGAAAACAAGCCACAAACAAGGCCAATCTGGATACATACAACTGCAAATCACTTCATTATTGTGACCAAAGATGACTGGTTGGGAAGTTTTTAAACATTTGCTAATTATTTACTGGTAAAATTAAAGTTACCTGTGGATCCTGTTTTCCTTATTATGGTGCCAATATTTTTTTTCCCACTGTATTAATTATAACTTTTAGCTTGCAGTGTGCAAAATACACGGCATCTTAGCTGTAAACAAGGACATTTAAATCTGCTTAATAGCCCCTTAAACTATATGCTAAGCTATTCACTCAGGAAGTAATTAAAAACAAACATTAAAATCCTACAGTAAGGTGTAATTGAAACACAATAAGAATTTGTCCAAACTCTTATGAGAAGGTGAGGGGGGGGGGGGTGTTGGTCTTTTGATACCATGAACAGGCCCACTGTACATAGTTTATTTATTTTATTTTATTTATTCATTTGTCCAATACACAAATACATAGGAAGAAAAATAGACATGTGATAATATAAAAGAGGGTGAAAGTGAAGTTAGAGGAGAGGATATATGAAAGGAAGAGAATATATAAGATAGGTGGAAGAAAGGAAAGACAATTGGACAGGGGACGAAAGGCACACCAGTGCACTTATGTACGCCCCTTACTGGCCTCTTAGGAACCTGGAGAGGTCAATCGTGCTGAGAGTCTAAGGGAGAAGTGTTGGGGGTTAAGGGTTGACACAATTGAGTCCGGCAATGAGTTCCACGCTTCGATAACTCGATTGTTGAAATCATATTTTTTTACAGTCAAGTTTGGCGCGGTTCGTAGTTAAGTTTGAATCTGTTGCATGCTCTTGTGTTGTTGCGGTTGAAGCTGAATTAGTCATTGACTGGTAGGACATTGCAGTGTATGATCTTGTGGGCAATACTCAAATCGTGTTTTAGACGCCGTAGTTCTAGGCTTTCTAGGCTCAGGATTGTTAATCTATTTTCGTATGTATTCTGTTTCAAGTGGAGGAGTGAAGGCTCTTCTGGTGAAATAAAATAAGATGAACATTTCTCAAGAATACCATGAAAGGCTTGCTTGAATATTTCCCTGACACAAGGAATTACAGAAAACATTGTCATGCAGATTTTTTTTGCTAGTAATGGTATATGCATTGTTTAGGATTAAAAGGGACCAGTTTTGAAGCAAACTCTATCAAAAGCACACTCACTAGATCGATCTTTCAGATCTCATCACAAAACTTGGTAACTTTAAGACTTGTGCAACTCATAACTCTGGGCTACCATTCCACGCAAACTCTTCTTGAAAACCTCCAGAGATGTGGCATCCAAAACTTTGGAAGGCAAGCTTTTCCGCTGATTAATTGCTCTCCTTAGTTCTAGGTTGAATAATTTTCATCCATTATTTGTTGTCTTGTCTTCAGGTGCTTTGGGAAATAGGTTGATCCCCTTCCATAGTAAAGTATATACTGTATATCTCCTGGACCGCCTTCTGCCGCACGAATCCAGCGACCGGGTTAGGTCCCAGTGGGTCTTCTCTGGGTCCCGTCGACTAAACAATGTCTTTTGGTGGGACCCAGGAGAAGAGCCTTCTCTGTGGCGGCCCCGACCCTCTAGAACCAGCTCCCCCCAGATATCAGAGTTGCCCCCACCCTCCTTGCCTTTCGCAAGCTCCTTGAAACCCACCTCTGTCATCAGGCATGGGGGAATTGAAAATTATTCCCTTCCCCCTAGGCTTATAGAATTTATACATGGTATGCTTGTTTGTATGACTGGTTTTTTAAATTGGGGTTTTTTAGATTATTTTTAATATTAGATTTGTCTACATTGTCTTTTTTATTGTTGTTAGCCGCCCCGAGTCTTCGGAGAGGGGCGGCATACAAATCTAATAAATAAAGAAAGAAAGAAAATAAATACAGTATATACAGTGTGGGGGGCATAATATAGAGTCTGTGCTGTATATCGGATATTAAAGCAGATGAGATGCAATATTTATTTGGATTAGAAATGATGCACGTAGTACCCTAGAGGTTTTTTGTTGTTCAGAGTGATATATACAGTAAATAACTTAAAAGCAAACAACATAATCAAGGGCCATGCAAAAGCACCCTAAAGTCCCTACCATTCCTGTCCTACTGTCTCCATTAATATGTACCCATTTACTCTGTTCATATTGGTGTTTATACTTGTACCTGTTACATTTTACATATTCGACAAACTAACAAAATAAATAAAAATAAACAAATACAATTCCTCAGTATTCCTCCCAAGTGAAGCCTGTTTTACAAATTATAATGACCAGATTCACACAAAATACAACAATGAAAATAAATCACATTTTGTTTTAGTGTGATCAGTTAATTCCATCCCTGAATCATGGATATATGGTTTGATTTTGAGCTATGAACCAAAACCAATTCTGAGAGGGTATCATGTTTGTTTGTTTGTTTGTTTGTTTGTTTATTTTATTTTATTTTATTTATTTTATTTATCAGATTTGTATGCCGCCCCTCTCCGTAGACTCGGGGCGGCTAACAACAATAATAATACAATGTAAACAAATCTAATATTTAAGTTAATTTAAAAACCCCAATTTAAGAAACCAATCATACATACAGACATACCATGCATAAATTTTATAAGCCTAGGGGGAAGGGGAAAAATTTCAATTCCCCCATGCCTGATGACAGAGGTGGGTTTTAAGGAACTTACGAAAGGCAAGGAGGGTGCGGGCAACTCTGATATCTGGGGGGAGTTGGTTCCAAAGGGCCGGGGCCGCCACAGAGAAGGCTCTTCCCCTGGGTCCCGCCAGATGACATTGTTTAGTTGATGGGACCCAGAGAAGGCCAACTCTGTGAGACCTAACTGGTTGCTGGGATTCGTGCGGCAGATATTCTGGTCCGGTGCCATGAAGGGCTTTATAGGTCATAACCAACACTTTGAATTGTGACCGGAAACTGATCGGCAACCAATGCAGACTGCGGAGTTGTTGCAAAAAGACACAAACAGGAAGTATCTCTAATCTTATGACTAACCAATTCATTTCATTCTGGTATATGTTTTGGGAACTTGAACTCTAGTCGAAAGAAAGAAAGAAAGAAAGAAAGAAAGAAAGAAAGAAAGAAAGAAAGAAAGAAAGAAAGAAAGAGGGTAATGTAAAATATTGCTCTTTTAAGTGTAATAGCTGGTTGCCGGGTTGATTCTAAAAAGAACCCGACTGCAGCTGAAAAGCAGAGGGAAGGAAAAAGAATGGATATGAAATGCATGTATAGTTTTTTCTATTTAACGGTTTAGTTTATTGCTTTAAGACTGAGAAATCATTGTTAAGAATCATTGTTAAGAAGTTTGCAGCATCTGCTAGAACAGCTCACCTGCCCTTTGTGTCAATTAAGGGAGATTGTATGTGTAGAAAATAAACAGTCCTGTTTATTTCAGCCTTTCTTCTGTTAACAGGGCTATATACTTTGCTTTTTAAAGATCAATGCTCATATTTGAACAGCTCTCACAACAATGAAGTACGATAATATTCCCAGTAGATCAACACATATCAATTTGATTTCAGTAGCACATGCACTACAGAGAATGAAAGGTAAAAAAAGGTATTTTTTAAAAAGAAAACTCATAATATAGTTTTGTAGAAATGGCAAAGAATAACTGCAAAAATCCAAGATCCACACAAAAGGTGTGGATCTTGGATTTTTTGAAGACTTTTTGCCTGCCATTCTTAAAGATTCTACAAATGTTACTTCGTAAAATCAGGTTTTAAGAGGTCAGGATGCAAATAAAACCAGTTTCAAGTTCTGTCCTGGCCTCAATTACTTCTTTGACTGCTCTCATTTATTTTTTGGGAATCCAGCTCTTTTTACGTTCGAAAAAGAAGTTTGTCCTGAAAAAAAGTTGTAATATATATAGAAAGAAAGAATTTCCTCATTTCTGGTTCTAGTGTCTGGAACCCACACCACATCTCGGACATCAACACCCTAGAAAATGTCCAAATATATTTCACCAGAAGAGCCCTTCACTCTTCCACTCGAAACAGAAGACCCTACGAAAATAGACTAACAATCCTGGGTCTAGAAAGCCTAGAACTACGACGCCTAAAACACGATTTAAGTATTGCCCACAAGATCATATGATGCAACGTCCTGCCTGTCAATGACTACTTCAGCTTCAATTGCAACAACACAAGAGCACACAACAGATTCAAACTTAATTTTAACCGCTCCAAGCTTGACTGTAAAAAATATGACTTTAGCAATCGAGTTGTCGAAGCGTGGAACTCATTACCGGACTCCATAGTGTCAACCCCTAACCCCCAACATTTCTCCCTTAGACTATCCACGATTGACCTCTCCAGGTTCCTAAGAGGTCAGTAAGGGCCGTGCATAAGTGCACTAGCGTGCCTTTCGTCCCCTGTCCAATTGTCTCTCCTTATCTCATATATCAGATATCTTTTCTTCCTCTCATATATCTTCTCCTCTACTTTTATATCTTTTCTTTATACTTCATGTCTATCCTCTTCAATATGTATTGTGTATTGGACAAAATAAATAAAATAAATAAATAAATAAATAAAATAAAATAAATAAACTTGTTTTCATCATCCCAAGACATACTTATGAAAGGCGTCTTTGGGATGGAAAAATACCATTTTAGTAATGAGGTTAGCTTTCTGATTGTGATTGTTGGTATGTCTTGGTGTAGCTAGGCTACAGGACCTTCGACATATGCTGAGCAGAGATTAAGGAAGAGTGTGGATGTGTGATACAGCCAGTAATGACACAGACTTAGTATGCTGAATAAGTATTATTTACATATGTATACATAAAGCAGAAATAATCAACAAACCGCACATAGCAAGCACGAAGCAAAATACACTCCCCCCTCAAGGTAAAGGCAAAAGGTGAATGAGTAATACAGCATCATCGTCAGGAGAGAGTACTGGCGCCCTCTTATGGCTAGTCAGCCAAAAGCCTTAAAGTGATATTACAACTGTAAATGTATTAACTGCAATAGGCAGTTTAACAGACATGGGAATCCCAAATAACAGTATGTACCATGTACTAACAGTGATAATTTACCAATATTCTAATTTCTAATGATATTACTATTGTACTGATATGTGGAAATGGCCTTGAGAAACTTGGCCCTGAGAGCGGATAAAAAATATCAGACGGGGATGTGATCCATGGATTGACTAAATGGTGGCAAAGTGAAATACAAGTAAAGGTGCAAGAGATGAAAAATATAGTGGAGCATATAAGGAAAACTAAGAATACAAGAGTTAGGGAAATGAGAAGGAAAATTTTACATAAGTGGTATTACACAACTCGCATACTTTCAGCACAATGTCAAGGGTATTTGTTGGCATGGGTGCCAAGATAAAGGAGGGTTTATGCATATGTCTTGGGAATGCCCGGTAGTGCAGAATTTTTTTGCAAAAACTGCAAGAGGATATTAATAGGATGTTAAATATACAATTGATAATTACTAAGGAAATGGCAGTATTAGTCAAAAGTAATGTGATGGGAGAATTTAGAGAAATAAAACAAGCAGCGATAGAAAGCGCTCAGGCAATAATAGTCTTGGGATGGAAGGATGCGACAAAATGGACAATGCAAAATTGGTACCGGTACCTGGTGGATCACATTCAATTTGAGATTATGGACAAAAGGATGAATTTGGTTAATGAAACTGACTTGCGACAACTGATGGGACGATGGGGCAAGGTAAGACGATATATGGCAAGTAGAATCCGAGACCAAACTACAAGAAGCAAATTGGAATCACTTTATAATATGTAAAGAGATACTTTGCTCTTGGGTTAAAATGGTTTAGACAAGAAACACCCCCGATTTGGTGGTGGAGTATGAATGTTTGTCTGGTGGTGGGCACAATTCACAAAACACTTGAGAAGAGAGGAAAATTAAATTGAGTCTTTCTACCTGCAAAGCTCTCAAAGTGGCACTTATATTTTCAAGCATTTACATTTATTTTTGGGTGACTTTTTAATTCTGCAGCTGGAAAGTCTCTTGGTTTGGAGTACAACTGTTGCAACACTAATTAAAAAATGAATAAAATATGCAGTATTTTCCTTTTCTCTTCCTGACTATAATTATTTACTGCAATTTCACTTGCTGAACCATTTAGGTTGCAGGCATTTGATTTTTTTAAATCTCTAAACTCCGACATGAAGATTTGTTCTTTCTCATATTTTCTGTCCTCGTTGAAAACCTATAATTATATAGCTGCCCTTTACTCTTGACAGCTGCCCATAACTGAAGGGCATTTTTTAAAAAAGAGGTTTTGAAGCTTACTTATGACTTACTTATGGGCTGTCAAAAAGGCTGTCTGATTGCACCCAGGGCTCATACATCAATGACTCCTATGACATTCCAGTCAATGTTGACATGTAGTTATCTCTTTCGGGCAAGTTACGAGACATTGTTGTTATTCATCAGATTGGTCTCCGGCTTTGAAAGAAAGATCTTATTTTAGCAGCAGATACCAGATGGGAGAAATTCAGTGCCCATCACAGATTCAAAATAATACAGTTAGAGTCAATCAGAATACAGCTGGAAGGGAACCTGGAGATCTTCTAGTCTAACTCTCGGTGGTGCAGTGGTTGGAGTGCAGTGCTGCAAGCTACTTCTGCTGATCACTGGCTACCAGGAGTTTGGCAGATCAAATCTCAGTAGTGTTCTGCCAGCGTGTTTCAACCACCCGTCATTACAGGGTAATTAATCCAGGAAGACACACACCACATAATAAAAGGAAAACCCAAAAGTTTTTAAAAACAGAAAAACAGAAACAGCTCCCTTTTTAAATGTCAAAGGGATTTTCTGGTACACACAAGGCACAGGTTAAATGCAGTCCAATTGCCCACCCAATAACTGGGAAATTGAGTCCAATTCTAAAGTCCAGAGAGTCCACACACAATCTTGAACAGCACAAAAACCACGATCTTGACGAAACAATGGATCAGATAAACTGCCATGAGGCTAAAACACCAGGTTGCACTTTTATCTGTAGCACTAATTACAGCAGCCCCACCCAACCACAGGTAGCCTCATTTTCTCTTGTAATAATCCTTCAGTTGTTGTCTCCTATGCATCACTCTACGCATGTGTGGATGTGTCAGAATCCAATCCAACCATACAGATGATTGATCTCCTCCTGGGCTGTCTGCCAAACTCCCCTCTTCCCTGTCACTCACGTTTCCTTGGTCAGAGGAGGCTTCGTCGGCAGATTCCATCGGGAGCAAAACAGGCCTGCGGCATGTGGATGTTTCCCCCACATCCACCTGCACATTCCAGAGCTAACCACAACAAGTAGGCTCAAGGTTGACTCAGTTTTCCATCCTTCCAATAAAATGAGGACCCAGATTGTTGGGGGCAATATGTTTAATCTCTGTAAACCACTTAGATAGGGCTGTAAAGCTCTGTGAAGCGGCATATAAGTCTAAATGCTATTGCTTAAGCATTTCAGACAAGTGACTATCCAATCTCTTCTTTAAAAAGCTCCAATGGTGAAGGAACTTTGTTCAAAGACATCACATTTCTTGTTAAAACTGACTGATGACTCCCAAGTCAATTCAATTCAATTTATTAGATTTGTATGCCACTCCTCTCCGAAGACTCGGAGTCTATATTATAAAATGGTTAAACAAGAAGAATAAAGAAGATTAAAAACTAATTTAAGAAATAAAACAGAAAGGGAAATTAATGAAAAGGCAAAAAGTTGAAGAAAAATAGGAAGGAACAAAAGAAAACAGGAAATGGCTTTTATTATTATTCATAGCAGTTATAGGTACTGATATATTTTAACCCCTCTCTCTAAATTACATCATATTCTTCTTCTTTCTATAGTTTATCCTATTTCATAAATAAAACAATAAATCACAAGTTCATTTCATTTTCATTTTACATAGAAAAAACTTAAAAGGTTTCCAGTCAACCATTAATGTGGATAATATCTTGTCCCTAATCGATTTATCCATTTTGGCAAAATCTAATTTTGACCTAATCGGCGGCTGGGATTCGTGCGGCAGAAGATGGTCCCAGATAGATAGTATGGGCCAAGCTCTTGCCCAGAGATCAAATTCGGATTGTATGAAGCAGAGAATGCTCAACACAGAGTTGGCCTTCTCTGGGTCCCGTCGACCAAACAATGTCATTTGGCGGGGCCCAGGGGAAGAGCCTTCTCTGTGGTGGCCCCGGCCCTCTGGAATCAACTTCCCCTGGAGATTAGAACGGCCCCCACCCTCCTTGTCTTTCGCAAATTACTCAAGACCCACCTTTATCGCCAGGCATGGGGGAACTGAGACATCCTCCCCCAGGCTTTTATATTTTATGTTTGGTATGTATGTGTTGTATGGTTTTAAATTGTTGGGGTTTTAGATATGTTTTATTTTAATATTAGATTTGTCTCACTGTTATATTGTTTTTGTATTTATTTATTTTATTTATTTATTTATTACTTAGATTTGTATGCCGCCCCTCTCGGCTCACAACATGTAGAAACAAATCATAAGCAATCAGACAAATTTAAAATATTTAAATATTTAAAAACCCCATATGCTAACAGACACACACACAGACATACCATGCATAAATTAAACGTGCCCAGGGGGAGATTTTATTTATTTATTTATTTATTACTTAGATTTGTATGCCGCCCCTCTCCGAAGACTCGGGGCGGCTCACAACATGTAAAAACAAATCATAAGCAATCAGGCAAATTTAAAATATTTAAATATTTAAAAAACCCATATACTAACAGTCATACACACAGACATACCATGCATAAATTAAACGTGCCCAGGGGGAGATGTTTCAGTTCCCCCATGCCTGACGGCAAAGGTGGGTTTTAAGGAGTTTACGGAAGGCAGGAAGAGTAGGGGCAGTTCTAATCTCCGGGGGGAGTTGGTTCCAGAGGGCCGGGGCCGCCACAGAGAAGGCTCTTCCCCTGGGGCCCGCCAACCGACATTGTTTAGTTGACGAGACTCGGAGAAGGCCCACTCTGTGGGACCTAATCGGTCGCTGGGATTCGTGCGGCAGGAGGCGGTCTCGGAGATATTCTGGTCCAATGCCATGAAGGGCTTTAAAGGTCATAACCAACACTTTGAATTGTGACCGGAAATTGATCGGCAGCCAATGCAGACTGCGGAGTGATGGTGAAACATGGGCATACCTAGGTAGGCCCATGACTGCTCTCGCAGCTGCATTTTGCACGATCTGAAGTTTCCGAACACTTTTCAAAGGTAGCCCCATGTAGAGAGCATTACAGTAGTCGAACCTCGAGGTGATGAGGGCATGAGTGACTGTGAGCAATGAGTCCCGGTCCAGATAGGGCCGCAACTGGTGCACCAGGCGAACCTGGGCAAACGCCCCCCTCGCCACAGCTGAAAGATGTTGTTCTAATGTGAGCTGTGGATCGAGGAGGACGCCCAAGTTGCGGACCCTCTCTGAGGGGGTCAACAATTCCCCCCCCAGGGTGATGGACGGACAGATGGGATTGTCCTTGGGAGGCAGAACCCACAGCCACTCCGTCTTATCCGGGTTGAGCTTGAGTCTGTTGACACCCATCCAGGCCCCAACAGCCTCCAGGCACCGGCACATCACTTCCACCGTTTCGTTGACTGGGCATGGGGTGGAGATGTAAAGCTGGGTATCATCCGCATATTGATGATACCTCACCCCATGTCCTTGGATGATCTCGCCCAGCGGTTTCATGTAGATGTTGAATAGCAGGGGGGAGAGGACCGACCCCTGAGGCACCCCACAAGGGAGAAACCTAGGAGTCGACCTCTGGCCCCCCACTAACACCGACTGCGACCGGCCAGAGAGGTAGGAGGAGAACCACTGAAGAACAGTGCCTCCCACCCCCAGCCCCTCCAGCCGGTGCAGAAGGATACCATGGTCGATGGTATCGAAAGCCGCTGAGAGGTCAAGGAGCACCAGGACAGAGGATAAACCCCTGTCCCGGGCCCGCCAGAGATCATCCATCAACGCGACCAAAGCGGTTTCCGTGCTGTAACCGGGCCTGAAACCCGACTGCCGGGGACCTAGATAATCGGCTTCTTCCAAGGACCGCTGGAGCTGGAGTGCCACCACCTTCTCGACAACCTTCCCCATAAAGGGAAGGTTGGAGACTGGACGATAGTTGTTAAGTACGGCTGGGTCCAGGGAGGGCTTCTTGAGGAGGGGGCGCACAAGCGCTTCTTTATAGAGTGATGGAAAAACTCCCCTCCCCAAGGAAGCGTTGGTAATCTCCTGGGCCCAGCTCCGTGTCACCTCCCTGCTGGCCGAAACCAACCAGGAGGGACACGGATCCAGTAAACAGGTGGCAGAACTCACAGCTCCAATGGCCTTGTCCACTTCATCAGGTGTCACCAGATCAAACTCTTCCCAGACAGGTGGACAAGTACGTGCCCCAGTCACCTCGACTGACTCGTTGTCAGTCGACTCTGTTTTACAATTGGAGTCGAGGTCGGCTCGGATCCGAGCGACTTTATCAGCGAAAAACGTGTTAAAGTCCTCGGCACTACTCTGTAAGGGCTCCCCAACTCCCCCCTGATTAAGAAGGGAGCGGGTCACCCTAAACAGAGCGGCCGGGCGGGATTCCGCTGATGCAATCAAGGCGGCATGGTACGCGCATCTTGCCGCCTTGAGCGCCACTTTGTAAGTCTTAATAAAAGCTCTTACAAGTGTTCGGTCGGATTCAGACCTACTCTTCCTCCATCGCTTCTCTAGACGTCTCTTCTGGCGTTTCAACTCCCGGAGCTCCTCGTTGAACCATGGAGCTCTACGGGGTCTAGCGCCTCGGAGAGGTCGCAAAGGCGCAATCCTGTCAAGAGCCTCCGCTGCGGCCTTGTTCCAGGCCTCCGCAAGAGACTCTGCCGAACTGTGGACAAGTGCCTCTGGTATAACCCCAAGCGCCGTCTGAAAGCCCTCAGGGTCCATCAGGCGTCTGGGGCGGAACATCTTAATTGGTTCCGCCTCCCTGCGGGGAAGGATTGGAGCCAGGAAGTCAAGCCGTAGTAGGAAATGGTCTGACCATGACAAAGGCAACGCATCTAAGCCCCTTAGTCTCAGACCATTACTCAGTTGCTCAGAAAGGAATACCATGTCAGGTGCGTGTCCTCCCTCGTGAGTCGGACCCTGAACTACTTGAGTCAGGTCCATGGCTGTCATGGTGGCCATGAACTCCTGTGCCAACCCAGAGGTTTCGCCGAGTGACGGCAGATTGAAGTCCCCCAGGACAATAAGTCCGGGGAACTCCACCGCCAACCCGGCTACTTCCTCGAGTAGCACAGGCAGGGCTTTTGACACGCAGCTGGGAGGCAGGTACGTGAGAAATAAGCCCACCTGAACCCCTAAGTCCAACCTCATCAAGAGAGACTCGCAACCCGCAATTTCCGGAGCAATGAGTCTACGCAGGCAAAGGCTCTCCCTGGCAACAATAGCCACTCCTCCCCCCCTTCCCTGGGGTCGAGGTTGATGCCATATCTGAAACCCGGCTGGGCAAATTTCAGAGAGGGGAACACCTCCCTCCGGGCCCAGCCAGGTTTCAGTAATACAAGCCAGGTCGGCCTCCTCATCCAGGATCAGGTCCCGGATGAGGAGAGCTTTATTTACCACCGACCTGGCATTGAGCAGCAGCAACCTGAGCCCAGGGCCAGAGTTACACTCATCACCAGTACCCAAGATTGGGTTCACAGAGCCGGAACAAGGGACCGTTATTAAGCAACGGTCCCTCGTTCCCCTGGAACGGCTAACTCTGTGACCCCCGCCGTATCTGCCTCTCCCCAGCAACACAGAGATATTCCGACCCTCTGCCACCCCAGAGATCGGTGCCCCCTCCTCTCCTGTCTCCTCTCTCCTGTCTCCCGGATGTTTCAGTTCCCCCATGCCTGACGGCAAAGGTGGGTTTTAAGGAGTTTACGGAAGGCAGGAAGAGTAGGGGCAGTTCTAATCTCCGGGGGGAGTTGGTTCCAGAGGGTCGGTGCAGCCACAGAGAAGGCTCTTCCCCTGGGGCCCACCAACCGACATTGTTTAGTTGACGGGACCTGGAGAAGGCCCACTCTGTGGGACCTAATCGGTCGCTGGGATTCGTGCGGCAGGAGGCGGTCTCGGAGATATTCTGGTCCGATGCCATGAAGGGCTTTAAAGGTCATAACCAACACTTTGAATTGTGACCGGAAATTGATCGGCAGCCAATGCAGACTGCGGAGTGATGGTGAAACATGGGCATACCTAGGTAGGCCCATGACTGCTCTCGCAGCTGCATTTTGCACGATCTGAAGTTTCCGAACACTTTTCAAAGGTAGCCCCATGTAGAGAGCAATACAGTAGTCGAACCTCGAGGTGATGAGGGCATGAGTGACTGTGAGCAATGAGTCCCGGTCCAGATAGGGCCGCAACTGGTGCACCAGGCGAACCTGGGCAAACGCCCCCCTCGCCACAGCTGAAAGGTGTTGTTCTAATGTGAGCTGTGGACCCTCTCTGAGGGGGTCAATAATTCCCCCCCCAGGGTAATGGACGGACAGATGGAATTGTCCTTGGGAGGCAAAACCCACAGCCACTCCGTCTTATCCGGGTCTGTTGTGAGCTGCCCGGAGTCGTCAGAGAGGGGCAGCATACAAATCTAATGAATAATAATAATAATAATAATAATAATAATAATAATAATAATAATAACACGAACTCTCTTTTGTTGCTGCAGAATACTGAGTTGTGTCATACCGCAGGTCCTGTTCCGAAGACTATGGCTTTCTGTTTGTTTGCTTTTAAACAGTATGTTCGGTTTTGTTTGCATTGCAACAAAACTGACCTGGATGACCCAGGAAAGTGAAGCAGAAATGGATCTTTGGTAAGTAATTGGCAGTCTCCCTTGGCACAAGTCAAACTGTCAAACTTAATTTAATCCACTGTTGACCTCTCCCGATTTCTAAGAGGTCAGTAAGGGGGCGTGCATAAGTGCACCAGAGTGCCTTCTGTCGCCTGTCCTAACATTTCTCTTTTACTAGGATCATGTATATAAATGTCATTATATTTTTGTATACCACCAATACGTACTTGACAAAACAAATAGATAAAATAAATAAATAAATTTTCTCTTCATGTATGGGCACATAGGGGGAAAAACACATTGCCATTATTAGCATAATTCTTTGAAATGGGGATAGTTAAAAAAAATCAATAATTTTTTTTAAAAAAATGAAATGGGGATAGTCAAAGGTTTTATAGGTGTAAAATAATGGGAGAAGAGGGGAGGAGAGAATGAAAGGGGAAAGGGGGAGGGAAGGAAAGGAAAGTCTCTAATACAGTGGTACCTCTACCTACAAAAGCCTCTACTTAGGAACTTTTCTAGATAAGAACCGGGTGTTCAAGATTTTTTTGTCTCTTCTCAAGAACCATTTTCCACTTACAAACCCGAGCCTCCTAAACTGTACCCAGAAAAGATGGGGAGAAGCCTCTGCGGGGCCCCTCTAGGAATCTCCTGGGAGGAAACAGCTGGAAAAGGCAGGGAGAAGCCTCTGTGGGGCCTCTCTAGGAATCTCCTGGGAGGAAATAGGGTCGAAAAGACGGGGAGAAGCCTCCATGGGGCCTCTCTAGGAATCTCTTGGGAGGAAACAAGGCCGAAAAAGGCGGGGAGAAGCCTCCATGGGGCCTCTCTAGGAATCTCTTGGGAGGAAACAGGGCCGAAAAAGGTGGGGAGAAGCCTCCATGGGGCCTCTCTAGGAATCTCCTGGGAGGAAACAGGGCCGAAAAAGGCAGGGAAAAGCCTCCATGGGGCCTCTCTAGGAATCTCCTAGGAGGAAACAGGGCCAAAAAAGGCAGGGAATAGCCTCCATGGGGCCTCTCTAGGAATCTCTTGGGAGGAAACAGGGCCGAAAAAGGCGGGGAGAAGCCTCCATGGGGCCTCTCTAGGAATCTCCTGGGAGGAAACAGGACCTCCACCCTCACTGTGGTTTCCCCAATCGCACACATTATTTACATCGACTCCTATGGGAAAAGTTGATTCTTCTTACAAACTTTGCTACTTAAGAACCTGGTCACGGAACGAATTAAGTTCTTAAGTAGAGGCACCGCTATAGTTCCTATTTGTAAGAAAGATCATCAGAAAGCTACATTCAGCTCTATGAGACTTGCGTGCGACACAGAGAAATTAAAGAAAAAAGCCTTACTAATTATAATTCTTAGTGTGCTACAGATACAGTATGCTTATGCAATAGCTAAAGACAAAATGCAAATCAAAATTCACAGCGTAATGAAGAACTTACCATTGACAATCTAACTATGTAATCATTAAGAGTTGACATCAACTTGATGGCACATAATCAAACGAAGAACTGGCTATATGAACTGTGCACTTTGCGAAGTACAATAACTTGAAAAGTGCAATGCTCACAGCATTAAAGCAGGCACAGAATCGATGCTCAAAAAAGCCTTTCCTAACTATTTGTACATGTCTATTCAATCACAGCTTATTTCACTTTATTGCTGGTTCCAGAAACACCAGCAAGCAAAGGCTTCTGCAAAGCATAAATACAGATGGAAATATAGATTTCATTCATTAATTCTTTTTTCCTGCTGAGAATGTTTTCATATAACCCTAGTGCGCTGCTGTACTTTGCTTTTTTTTGTGAGTATCCCAGAAAACCAATAGCTGAAAGGAGTTTTTGGCAGGAATGCAGACCAACAATAAAATAGCTGTAGTGCAGGAATACTATGGCATCTCGAAGGCATAATGGGCCATTCAGATAGGATGTCTTTGAAAAACTCAACTCTTTCTTCTTCATATTTTTACATACAATGAATCAAATTTCAGTACTAGTATTTAAAGGATATTATCAACAGATAACTTTTATTTATTTATGTGTTTATTGGATTTATGCCTCCCCTCTCCGAGGACTCGGGACAGCTCACAACATATTATAAACTTAATATTAACCGCTCCAAACCTGACTGTAAAAAATATGACTTCAGTAACCAAGTTGTCGAAGCGTGGAACTCATTACCGGACTCCATAGTGTCATCCCCAAACACTTTACCCTTAGATTATCTACGGTTGACCTCTCCAGATTCCTAAGAGGTCAGTAAGGGGCGAGTACAAGTGCACTAGAGTGCCTTCCGTCCCCTGTCCTATTGCTCTCCTATATCTCCTATTCCTTTCTTCTATTCCTATATCTCTTCTTCTATTCTTTCATTGATATGTTCTACTAGTTTTTCTCATCATTCCTTTCACCCATTTCCTCCCATGTTGACTGTATGACTGTAACTTGTTGCTTGTATCCTAAGATTTTTATTAATATTGCTTCTTCATTGCTTATTTGACCCCTATGACAATCATTAAGTGTTGTACCACATGATTCTTGACAAATGTATATTTTATTTTAGGTATGATGAGAGCATACGCACCAAGACAAATTCCTTGTGTGTCCAATCACACTTGGCCAATAAAATTCTATTCTATTCTATTACTATGCCTTCTTTTCTATTCTTTCTTAGATATATTTTACTATGAGTATCTCCTCTATAACCTTCATCATGTATTTTACTATGTGTATATAGATATATACCCACTAAAACCCTCATGTGCATTGGACTAAATAAATAAATAAATAAATAAAATAAATAAATAAATAAATATAATAAAACAATACACAACATTTCAGGTCGAATGAATTAAATATATAATCTAAAGTTAAAAACCCTACAAAAACCAGTCATTCCCATTCGATCAGTTCAAACATCAAATCATTAGTTGGGGAATAAAATAGTTGGGGTTTAATTCCTTAATATGGGTCCACTTAAGTCACTATCAGGAAATTCAATTCCCTTCCTCCATTAATCCAGTTTGATGAATTGCGGTGAGTCACAATAACTTTAGCTCAATGCAATTTAAGTTCCTTTGGGAAAAATCAGATACACCTCTTTTAACGAAATATTACGCAATAGCTCAAATTTACAGTTTCGGAAGCTCGGGTTTGTAAGTGGAAAATGGTTCTTGAGAAGAGGCAAAAATAATCTTGAACACTCGGTTCTTATTTAGAAAAGTTCGTAAGTAGAGGCTTTTGTAGGTAGAGGTAAATCTCCTAAGCCTCACAGATTTTCTATACAAGGACATATTTTTGCATTCTCAAAAGCACTTATTCCTCTACAGAGGTGGTAAGTATACTGAATATTTTAAAACATCAGCTCCTTTTCCAAGATGTGTGTATAAAAAGCCCAGAAAATAATTTTTGTTCAGAAGTTCCGATCTGTGGAGTCCCCATTGACACTGTAATGACTTTGAATTTCACCTGCTTGCAGTCTTTAAAAAGGGACTTGTAAAAATTTTCTCTCCAAACTGTTCTTACTGAGTAGGTTATTATTTGCATAATATTTTTGCAGCCAAGCCTTTGGGGTTACGAAAATTTAATCATGATGGGGAAAGATTTCAATAGGTATTGGCAAAAAATCTAACACTCCTTTGCTTGCTGAAGCTTATCTGAAAGTCCCAGAACAGGTTCTTAATATTTTTGGATCTGTTCATGAATATTGACAACCTTGAACATTTTTATCTTCTCTCTAAGTTATTTCTTAAAGAAAAAGAAAAGAAATATATATATTTTTTTTAGAAAAAAAAGAAATCCCTCTAAACTTGTTCATTCATCGAGCCTGAATTATAACCTGATATTAAATTAATTCTTTATGAATTCTGATCAAATGAAGCATTTTTGTTATACAGTACTTTAATTAGCCAGTGGCCCTTCTTATAAATGACACATGTCAAATGTTCTATGGAGAACCATTTTGGACTAAAAGGAGTTCAGAATATAGCAAACTTTAGCAGTTCATGCTCAACTTTACTTATTCAGAGCTGAATTCATTTCTGAAGTGATTATTCATTTATTCTGCTGTTCATAAATATTGTGAGGGTTGGAAAACTAACAGAAGTCCCTAAACCTACTAATCACGAGTTTCCACTATTTGGGGGCTCTTCCCAACATATAACATTGTTCTCTTGCAAGATTATTTTTGCCTCTTCTCAAGAACCATTTTCCACTTACAAACCCGAGCTTCCGAAACTGTAACCGTAAAAGGCAGGGAGAAGCCTCCGTGGGGCCTCTCTAGGAATCTCTTGGGAAGAAACAGGGCAGGGAAAGGCGGGGAGGAGCCTCTGTGGGGCCTCTCTGGGAATCTCCTAGGAGGAAATAAGGCCGGAAAAGGTGGGGAGAATCCTACGTGAGGCCTCTCTAGGAATCTCCTGGGAGGAAATAGGGCCGGAAAAGGTGGGGAGAAGCCTAGATGGGGCCTCTCCAGGAATCTCCTGGGAGGAAACATGGCCGGAAAAGGCAGGGAGAAGCCTCTGTGGGGCCACTCTAGGAATCTCCTGGGAGGAAATAAGGCCGGAAAAGGTGGGGGAGAAGCCTACGTGGGGCCTCTCTAGGAATCTCCTGGGAGGAAATAAGACCGGAAAAGGTGGGGGAGAAGCCTCCCTGGGGCCTCTCTAGGAATCTCTTGGGAGGAAACATGGCTGGAAAAGGCATGGAGAAGCCTCCGTGGGGCCTCTCTAGGAATCCCCTGGGAGGAAACAGAGCCTCCACCCTCTCTGTGGTTCCCCCAGTCGCACACATTATTTGCTTTTACATTGATTCCTATGGGAAAAATGGCTTCTTCTTACAAACGTTTCCACTTAAGAACCTGGTCACGGAACGAATTAAGTTTGTAAGTAGCGGTACCATTGTCCTCTCTTTTGGAAGGGAAGATCTATGGAACATAATGGAATACTGTATTTGAGGGATTATGAAGTAAATAAAACAGAGGAAGGAAAGTTGAGCTTTCACTTTTTCCATGCTATACTATAAATGGGTTGTGAGTTGGACATCCATTATCTTGATTCATTATTTGCTTGATTTTAATTATGCTTCCCTAAGCTGTGATTTTAAGAGAGGTAAAAATTCTTGGGTTTTCGTCCCTAAAGATACAATTCTGACTTCCTTGCTCTTTTTCTGGGATAGATTATTGCAATATACTGTGCAAGGCAAGGGCTCTGAAGACAAGTTGAAAACTGTACTAGGTAGAAAAATAAAGGTCCATTGGCTGCCATTAGGTTTCCAGACACTGGTGAAAATACTGATATTAACCTATAAAGCACTTTGTGGCTTAGCATCTGGGTATATGCAGAACCATCGCCTCTCCGATGTACTGTTAAATTTAAATTTACCGAAATTTAAAGAAATAAAGGGAGACTAATATAGCTATTTCGAGTCTCCTTTTATTTCTTGGTCGGCAAATTTAAAATGGTTTATTTACTTCATTTATTTATTTAGTCCAATACATAATACACATTGAAGAGAATAGATATATAACTAAAGAAACGAGTAGAAGAAAAGATATAAAGGTATAGGTGAATGAAGAATACTCGAGACAGGCAGGTTCAAAGACGGTTCCTTTATTTAGCTCTTTTTGGAAAGTGACATTCAGCAGGGAACGCGGGTGGGTGGATGGGCGGGTGGTTAGGTAGGTAGGAAGGAAGGAGGAAGGAAGGAAGGAAGGAAGGAAAGAAAGAAAGAAAGAAAGAATGAAAGAAAAAAAGAAAGAACCTGCTGGAACAAAGTATCTGCAGTTGAGCCTTTTACCTTCAGCAGACAAAATCAGCTTCTACTTATACAAATTTGAAGATTGTCTTATGTTTAATTGGCACTTAATTTTGAGGGTAAATGCCAATCATAATTTCCCTTTGCAAATGGATTAATTAGCAAGAGTAATAACATATCCAAGCACAAATACACTGAGAAGCCTGTAGACAGAGATACATTATTGAGTCATGCGACATTGATGGAAACTATTGCACAAAGTACTCTATTAAATAAGAGAGGTAAGAATGCTAAAGGTTGACTTAGTTTCTTCGGTACGAAATGAACATTTTTGAACTAAAATAATTACAGTCCTCATATGGATCAGTTGAAAGTTATATATGTAAATGATTTTCTTTATAAATGAGGTTGTAGGTTTCATATTTTCCCCCCTAATTTCAGTCCCTCTCCTTTTCCCTTCCTCCCAAAGACTTACAAATCTTGGACAGCTGCCTAATTCGGAAACGGAAACCAGGATCTTAACGAAGAAGAAAAAAACTTGTGTTATGATGCCAATATGGGTCACTGGAATCTAATTGCAGGAAGCCATCCAGAAATATGTGTTTCCTAAGTGAATAGGTGAATTTCAAGCCTTGGCATCTGGGTTTGCCGGATGCCAAATTAACTTCTATCTGATGCTACAGCTATAGATTATTTCTACAGAAAGGAAAGAGGAAGATAAATTAGCAAAGGGGTTTGTCAGCTGTAGCTGGAGAAAGTGTTGAAATATTCAATTACGATCATTTCTGTGCCTAATTGCTTATGCCTTGGCCAAGACCTGCTGTGCTGGGGTGGCAGTTTTGCTGTCTCAATGTGTCTACGTGTGATCTGCAATCAAGGTATTGGGACAGGTAATCTAAGAATAGATGATGGGGAAATGAATGTAAATACACAGTTGACTAAAATGTCTTTCTTAACCCCTCTGCCAAATAAATGAAAGGTATTGCCCGACCCCCAGAAACAAGGAAGTGAAGACACCCTGCCAGTGGTTTTAGATTTAAGTAGCAATTCTGAATTTATTAGTTATCTTACATAGCCAAAAGTGCTGTTTATATATTCAGCAGTAGCTACATTATTTAAGGAATAAGAACTGTGGGCATCAAGTAGCATTATAGTAATTCAATATTCCATCTATGGTCCATCTAGTCTGCCCTTATACTATTTCCTGTACTTTATCTTAGAATAGATAGATGTTTATCCTAGGCATGTTTGTATGGTGCTCCGAGTCTTCGGAGAGGGGCGGCATACAAATCTAATTAATAATAATAATAATAATAATAATAATAATAATAATAATAATAATAATAATAATAATAAAATAATAATAATAATAATAATACCAACAAAACAACAAAACAACAACAACAACAACAACAACAACAATAATAATAATAATAATAATAATAATGTTTAAATTCAGTTACTGTAGATTTACCAACCACGTCTGCTGGAAGTTTGTTCCAAGGATCTACTACTCTATCAGTAAAATAATATTTTCTCACGTTGCTTCTGATCTTTCCCCCAACTAAGCCCAGATTGTGCTCCCTTGTTCTTCTGTTCACTTTCCTATTGATAACACTTCCCTCCTGAACCTTATTTAACCTTTTAACATATTTAAATGTTTTGATCCTGTCCCCCCTTTTCCTTCTGTCCTCCAGACTATACAGATGGAGTTCATTAAGTCTTTCCTGATATGTTTTATGCTTAAGACCTTCCACCATTCTTTTAGCCCGTCTTTGGACCCGTTCAATTTTGTCAATATCTTTTTGTAGGTGAGGTCTCCAGAACTGAACAGAGTACAAATGTGGTCTCACCAGTGCTCTATATAGCGGGATCACAATCTCCCTCTTTCTGCTTGTTATACCTCTAGCTTGAGAGGAGGAACATATTGTTTGGTTGGTGGGTGAGTTGCTAGGTGGCAACATTTTTACCTGATGCTTTAAAGCCCACTTATTTGAGGGTTTTTGGAACATTTTTCTTTATATATTTAGACTGTTAGCCATTTAGATTTTAGAACACCTGGGAATGGGTGACTTATAAATAAGGCAATGAATGAACAATTGAATGAATGAATGAATGAATGAATGAATGAATGAATGAATCAATCAATCAATCAATCAATCAATCAATGGAATGAATGCCACTATTGGTGGTATATATTTTTGTAAGTCGCAGACTTACCTAGAGTAGCTGTTTGATTTTCATTTTAATATTTCTGGCATACACGGTTTTAATTTTCTATTAGGAATTTAAAATTCCATTGAAAATATGCAATCACTAGAATCCCACATTGTCAGCTATCATTTTCTCGCTGTCTCGTTTCTTGTAGAATTTTTCTCTCTGAAGATTTTTTTTTTCATTTTCTTTTGTGTCTTTAAGCCAGAAAAGTAAAACCAATCAATGTGCAATGCTGAAGCCCATAAGGGAAAATGACAAATGCACCCATGGAGGAATATAACTTATAACTTTTCTTGCAATAACAATTGACTCGCTGGCTTTCAATGTATCAGAATGGCATTCTTTTATTCCTCGGACTAAAAAGTCCTAAGAAAGGTCAGTTTGATTGTTCAGACGCTGGATGCAGAGTACATAGAAAGTTATCAGAGTTTTAGAATTTACTGTATATTGTTCTGAGTAACTTTCAAAGCCTACTGATAGGGAGAAAAAATCAATGGAGAAAGGGAAAAGTAGTGATCTATTCCATTACTTTCCAAACTTATGTAATAGTATTTTAATGATTGCCATCAAGGGTTGTATTTATGGACAAGGCCATGCCATTCTTTGGAACAACTCAGGCTTCCAAAGTCAGTTGCAACTTATTGAAGACATGTCTGTGAATGAGTAGAGATGATGACCACTGTGGACAATGAGGAGAAGAAAAGAATGGAAGATCTCCTAATGTCTTGCCAGGAGACATAAAACAACTCTATCTAATGGGTTTGTTTGTTTGTTTGTTTGTTTGTTTATATTTTATATTTTATTTTTTTATTTTCTTATTTACTTACTTACTCACTCACTCACTCACTCACTCACTCACTCACTCATTCATTCATTCATTCATTTATTGTTAGAGTTGAAAAGGACCGTGCAGGTCATCAAGTCCAACCCCCTGCCTGAGTAGGAATCCTAAAGCACCCCAGCCAAATGGCAGTCCAATCGCCTCTTGAAAGTGTCCAGAGTTAGGGAGTTCACAACCTCCACAGGCAGGTTGTTCCACTGGTTGATCGCTCTAACTGTCAGGAAGTTCTTCCTTACTTCTAGGTTGAATCTCTCCTTGGTCAGCTTCCAACCATTGTTCCTCGTCTGGCCCTCTGGTGCTCTGGAGAATAGAGTGGCCCCCTCCTCTCTGTGGCAACCCCTCATATACCTGTATACAGCTATCATGTCCCCTCTGGCCCTCCTTTTCTCTAGGCTATCCATGCCCAGTTCCCTCAGTCTCTCTTCGTAAGTCTTGGTTTCCAGTCCCTTAATCATTTTGGTTGCTCTTTTCTGCACCTTCTCCAGAGTTTCAATGTTTCTTTTTGAAGTGTGGTGACCAGAACTGGATGCAGTACTCCAGATGTGGTCTGACCAGGGCGTAGTAGAGTGGTATTAATACTTCCCTGGTCTTGGAGTGTATTCCCCTGTTAATGCAGCTTAGGATTGTGTTGGCTTTTTTAGCTGCTGCTGCACATTGTTGGCTCATGTTTAGTTGATTGTCCACCAAGACTCCGAGGTCTCTTTCGCAGTCGCTACTGCTAAGTGGGGTTTCTCCCAGGCTGTATGCGTGTCTAGTTTTTTTTTACCAAGGTGAAGGACTTTGCTCTTGTCGACGTTGAACATCATGTTCTTAGTGTGGGCCCATAGTGTTAATCTGTCTAGATCTTTCTGTATTTTGAGCCTGTCCTCTAGGGTGTTCGCTACCCCTGCCAGTTTGGTGTCGTCTGCGAATTTGATTAGTTCCCCTTCTACTCCCTCGTACAGGTCATTGGTGAAAATATTGAAGAGCACAGGGCCCAGGTTTGAGTGACAGGAGTCAAGGAACACAACTTGTTCTCAACAGCAGTGGAGGCCTTTAATAAGGACAGTAACCTAGACAAACTCAGCTCTTCAAAACGGTGAGAGGCCAAGTCTTCCCATTGCTCAATAAAAAATAGCTTTGGATGTATAGCACGATTGAGTAATTTGCAGACTTATGGTTTAATGCAAAGTCCTGCTAGGCTTGGATTGAAAGACATGGCTGCTACGATCTCAACAAAGTTTATTTGTGGAGTGGAAAATATCAATTCTGTTAGAAAGTTCTAAAACCTCTTCAAAGTTCATGGGTGGGCAAAGGATGGAAGAATTGAGCATCTACCTTAATGCCATATGGTGTAATTTTTAAAGCAGAGGTCTTCAAACTTGGCAACTTTAAGACTTGTGGACCTCAACTCCCCAAATTATCCACAAAGTTCTCAAATTTGGGGAACCCTGTTCTTAAAGAGTATGTTATTGCAAACAGAAAGGGATCGTTTTATAAGTCATTAAGTCTCAAATAAAATACAAAGATCCATACGACTCACAAAGCAAGTATAGCTTAATAAATTTTTATTAAAGTTGATATTAAATTTTAAAACTGGTATCATTTACTGTTTTTATGATGATCCTTAAGCCATGCAAATGCACTATATTTCAATGGGTGTGTTTTCTTCAAAACAAAGCATCGCTGAGCAAAAAAATATTTTATAATCTACCAGTTTATTGTTCTATCTTTAATTAAAATTATACATTTTAATTTGGGGCCAATATAAGATTAAAGGAAGATTATTATAACCTGTTTGTTACAATTTGGTGGAATTATATCCCGACTCTTGAAGTAAGTTTTTTAAAAAAATGATTCATTCAGCATTCAATTTAGATAATCTTGAATTGAGGATATGACAGCACATAGATACATAAAAAGATAGTTAGTTAGTTAGTTAGTTAGTTAGTTAGTTAGTTAGTTAGTTAGTTAGTTAGTTAGTTAGATTAGATAGATAGATAGATAGATAGATAGATAGATAGATAGATAGATAGATAGATAGATAGATAGATAGATAGATAGATAGGAAGAGAGTTAGATAGATAGATAGATAGATAGATAGATAGATAGATAGATAGATAGATAGATAGATGATAGATAGATAGATAGATAGACAGACAGAAAGACAGATAGACAGACAGACAGGTAGATAATGATAGATAGATAATGATAGATAGATAGATAGATAGATAGATAGATAGATAGATAGATAGATAGATAGATAGATAATGATAGATAGATAGGAAGATAGATAGATAGATAGATAGATAGATAGATAGGTAGGTAGGTAGGTAGGTAGGTAGGTAGGTAGGGAGGTAGGTAGGTAGATAGATAGGAAGATAGATAGAGATGATAGTCTAAATTATTTTAAATGTATATTTCCTAACGATTTGTTATTATCTGTATTAATGATGTTAGTCTTTTCCAGATGTTCCCTTTTGCATGCATTTCCTAAATTATCCTTTTGCCCCAATATTATGTTTTTAATCTGAAATGAGTATTGATTTCAGAAATAAACATACACATCATTTGTTTCTATGGGCTACAGATACATATAATAATCTAAAACGATATTCAAAACAGAGGGGGAAAGCTGCTCAGGATATTAGATATATGAAACAGAAATGAAAAATCATAAGTGCAACCACCCTTTCCACTTGGGTTAACGACTGAGTTGCTGGTCACAGTAAAGGTCGCTAAATAAAGACAATCTACATTTTCAGAGTGTAGAAAACTGAATAAATTATCAGTTTCCTTCCCTTCTATTTCAGACACTTTTGAAAATGTTACTTATTCTAATGAAAATGGGACTATCAATAGCATCGCATATAAATGTTGCACATTAAGTTAGAGCCATAAATAAATCCCTTATTAATAATCTCTATTCATTTTGCTTAATTTCTCCTGGGAAATATATATTCAGTGATATTTATTAAAGGTGGAACTTGATATTAATAATGGATGTTATACCACTATTTTACATCCTGTACAGTGCTCCAGAACAAGCTGATGGTTTCGGGAGGCAGAAAAAGAACAGAAAAAGAAAAATAACGAATGATGGACAGTATTCAAATAACTTGTAAAAGTCGTTGAGAAATTTTATTGCCTATCTATCTTTCAGCGTTTCTTGGGGAAATTCTGTTCAGTCCTCTGCTGTATGCATCTAGAAACAGTAGCCCAACATCTCAACTTAATTGGCAATCAATAACCCAGAAAGTTACGGTATTTTTTGTACCTTAGATTTTGGGGAGGAAAATAGGGAAAAGAATCTGCTTACTAGATCTGGCTAGCATCCTTAGTCTGGTCAGTTTCAGTACATTATTTTATCCCCTGGCTAGAGCTTTTAAAAAAACTTATTTGGAGAGAGTAACCATGAAAGAGCTTGCAAGCTGGGAAGACCTGGGAACTTTGTTAGCACCTGGTTAGGGCTGGAAAGAAACATTTGGAGCAAGTTAGAGCAGTGAAAAAAACCCTGCAAAGATTTAGGGCTTGGAAAACGCTCTTAGCAAAGAGTAACAATGAAAGAGTTTGCAAGCCGGTAAGAGCTGAGAACATAGTTAGCATCTGGTTAGGGCTGGAAAGAAACATTTGGAGCAAGTTAGAGCAATGAAAAAAACCCTGCAAAGATTTAGGGCTTGGAAAACGTTCTTAGCAAAGAGTAACAATGAAAGAGCTTGCAAGTCGTTAAGAACTGGGACAAAAAAGCTTCAAAAAAGCTACATTCAGAGTATAAGATGCACCTGAATTTGCAGCCTCTTTTAGGGAGGAAAAAGATGTGTACTACTACAAAAATACGGTATCTTATTACTTTTATCCACTCTCACCTCTTTCCGTCATTACAAGGAGCTGGCAATAATAATAATAGTAAAATGACAAAAAATCCAATTAAGGCATCATTTAAATTATTTGATCAAAACAAACAGCACCCACTAACTCAGCAGGAAGCCAGTTTTCAGTGTAAAAGGATTCACTCGTTGCCAGTATTTTTTTTTATTTGCTTTCGTTATCCCCACTATATAACAGTAAAATATTTTCAGTTTTCCGAAAGACTTTAAAGCACTTCAAATGGATTTTTTACACTGAAATAGGAAGTGGGAAAGGTAAGATAAACAAACATAAAATATAGGAAGAGGCAGATCAACACCACAATCTAATCAAACGGAGCTGTTAAGTACACCCCGTTGAGTCTGGTAGCACTCTCTCTGAGACGAGAGAGAGCTTAAAAGATCGACTTTAATCTTGGAGGAAACTCTGTGCTTTTTTATTGCAAAAGCCTAGAAGCAACGGGAAATATTTCACGAGGAGTTTTGCAGTGCAAAACATAAACCATTTTCTTCTTGGCCACGTTAATAATGTGAACAGCAATCATGCCTTCGGTGACATAAAATTTGAGGAGCGGGTATTATCATTAGGAACTCAGCAAGTATGAGAGAGGTATCTTTCCTTTCTGTCTATCTGAGCATTTTCAAAGGAAGTATGGAAGAGGTTGAGCCTAGTTTTGTCTAGCCACATTTTCCAAACTTAGCAAAAACCCTTGGAGGTGGCGATCTGTTTATGCAAAATTAAAATTTATTTATTTGTTTGTTTGTTTGTTTGTTCGTTCATTTGTTCATTCATTCATTCATTGATTCATTTATTTTGTCCAATACACAATGAGGGTTTTAGTGGGTATATATCTATATACACATAGTAAAATACATAATGAAGGTTATAGAGGAGATACTCATAGTAAAATATATCTAAGAAATAATAGAAAAGAAGGTACTGTATAGTAATAGAACATATCTATGAAAGAATGGAAGAGAAGATATAGGAATAGAAGAAAGGTATAGGAGATATAGGAGAGCAATAGGACAGGGGACGGAAGGCACTCTAGTGCACTTGTACTCGCCCCTTACTGACCTCTTAGGAATCTGGAGAGGTCAACCGTGGATAATCTAAGGTTAAAGTGTTGGGGGTTTGGGGATGACACTATGGAGTCAGGCAATGAGTTCCACGCTTCGACAATTCGGTTATTGAAGTCTTATTTTTTACAGTCACGTTTGGAGCGGTTAATATTGAGTTTAAATCTGTTGTGTGCTCTTGTGTTGTTGTGGTTGAAGCTGAAGTAGTCGCCGACAGGCAGGACGTTGCAGCATATGATCTTGTGGGCAATACTTAGATCTTTTTTAAGGCGTCTCAGTTCTAAACTTTCTAGGCCCAGGATTGAAAGTCTAGTCTCATAGGGGAGCAGTGTCACAAATATCCTCCTTGTACCCAACTATGCCTTGGTTGCTTGCCGTGTTTAAGATAAACATTTCGGTAAATGTCAGGGCTTGACTAAGCAAGGTTGGGAGAATTAATACTTGGATGGGAGCTACGGGAGGATTCCAGGATTTTTGACCAGACTGAGAAGTTGAAAAGAGGAGCAAATAACAGAAGCCACGTCTGAGGCTAGGGAGTGCAAGACGTAACTTTATTCAGCACAACTTTAACAGAATAAGAACCAGCAGGGACCAGCAAACTCTTTCTGCTAGACTGGCATAACACCTAATTTTCTGTTTGCAGCATTATTTACACTAACAAAGGATTGGGGTATTTTTTTAGTCCTTCCATCTTGTCCCCATCTACCGCACGAATCCCAGAGGCTGATAAGGTCCCACAGAGTTGTCCTTCTCTGGGTCCCGTCGACCAAACAATGCCGTCTGGCGGGCCCCAGGGGAAGAGCCTTCTCTGTGGCAGCCCCCGCCCTCTGGAATCAACTCCCCCTAGAGATTAGAACAGCCCCCACCCTCCTTGCCTTTCGCAAATTACTCAATATCCACCTATATCGCCAGGCATGGGGGAACTGAGACATCCTTCCCCAGGCTTTTATATTTTACGTTTGGTATGTATGTGTTGTATGGTTTTAATTGCTGGGGTTTTATATATGTTTTATTTTTAATATTAGATTTGTTTCACTGTTATATTGTTTCTATTATTGTTGTGAGCTGCCCCGAGTCTTCGGAGAGGGGCGGCATACAAATCTAATAAAAATAATAATAATAATAATAATAATAATAATAATAATAATAATAATAATAATTTTTTAATCAATAGGAAAGAATGACATTCATCCTGAAGGATCCAATCTGCATCAGGAATTGGGACCAGAAGTTTGATCTTCTGAGTTTTCAGGCTCATGCTGGAGGAATCCACTCTGTTAGAGATAAATTCCCTGAGGATGGGCTTGGAAATTAAATCTCCGATTCTGGTGACTGACCCAGATTGGATCCTGCAATGATATGCTGGGACACATTCATTCGTGATTCATTTTCCCTGCAAGCAACTGTCTCTATATCAGTGGTTCTCAACCTTTCTAATGCCATAACCCCTTATTACAGTTCCTCAGGTTGCGGTGAACCCCAACCATAAGTCCAGCACTAATTCCCCCAACAGAACTTAACAGAAGGTTAAATAAAATGTACACAAGTAATGGAAATACCAATTGTATTTTATTTCAATTCTGTGAAAATTTGGTCATCATTGATCAATTATTGCTTAATGCAGTTGAGAGAATAGGGGAGAGTATTTTGTGCTTGTTGTTAAAGAAGGATTTTTTCTCTCTCTGCCCCTCAGACATGTCATTAAATAGATGAAGCCAATATAGGTTCCTTTTTTTACACAGGCAAACAAGATAGGGTTAAATTAATGGTCTATGTAGCTTGTATCCAAGCATATTTTATTCAGTTAAAATGTTGGTACCAATGAGATGCTGATACGTTTGTAAACTGAACCTTCAGCACATGCAGAATTCCACAGGGCCTTAAAAAAAAGAAGAGAATGTCAAATGAAGTCTCAAATATTAATATTAATAATAATAATTAATAATAATTAATTAGATTTGTATGCCGCCCCTCTCCGAAGCCTATGTCCGTGTATCATTGACAACAGACATAAAAGAACATTTGTGCTTCCAATCATTCATAATTTAAGAAGGTTACATTAAAAATATTATTTTTTAAAAAGAAATTGTAACAATGAATAAATAATAATTAAAATATATAGGATTGTGCTATAATAATCATCTAAAACACTATCAGCCTGCCAAAAGAGAGGTCTCCCATATGGTAAGATAGAAAGAGCAAGGAGATAATCAAGTATAGAGTGGGGAAATGAATGAATTAATTTTGATTAACAAATAATAAATTACCTATGCTCGGAATTCAATCTTGTGACTGATGGAAAGAAAAATGTGCTGGTATTCAATGTATTTGTTTTGGATACTTCAAATGAGTTGCTAAAAGCCAACAGAATAGCTAGCAGGAATTCTCCAGTGACAATCTAATTGTTGCTTCAGATTTACTAATTGACTGTGTAAATGATAGAGCTGCCTGCCTTGCTATGAGGTTGCATGATGGCATTATAATGAATGAAAATAGTACAGCATAAATGTATCATTGTAAAAGTACAAGACAGGAAGGGAGGAGGGGAAGGGAGGAGAAAGGGAGGAAGGAAAGAAGGAAAGAATGAAGGAAGGAAGGAAGGAAAGGAAAGGAAAGAAGGATATTTTCATGTTTATTGCCAAACATATCTAAGAATCAGAAGAAATAAATATGTAGACCAGAATATCTGCAGGACCGCCTCCTGCCGCACGAATCCCAGCGACCGATTAGGTCCCACAGAGTTGGCCTTCTCCAGGTCCCGTCGACGAAACAATGTCGTCTGGCGGGCCCCAGGGGAAGAGCCTTCTCTGTGGTGGCCCCGACCCTTTGGAATCAACTCCCCCTGGAGATCAGGACTTCCCCCACCCTCCTCGCCATTCACAAACTCCTTAAAACCCACCTCTGCCGTCAGGCATGGGGAAATTGATTCCCCTGGGCGGTTCCGTTTTATGTATGGTTTGTTTGGGATGTATGACTGTTTTTTATATTAATGGGTTTTAAACTGTTTTTTAACTATTGGATTTGTACTGCATTTTGTTGTTGTGAGCCGCTCCGAGTCTCCAGAGAGGGACGGCATACAAATCTAATTAATAATAATAATAATAATAATAATAATAATAATAATAATAATAACGATAATAATAATAAAATAATAATAATAAAAATAATTACGATAATAATAATAAAATAATAATAATAATAATAATAATAATAATAATAATAATAATAATAATAATAATAGATGGCCACACTGAGAAAAAAGTAAGAGAGTCAGAGTACATTTTGTTCTTTGACCAGCAGATGAGAAAGACAAAATATTCCAGTTCGTTTTAGGCAACCACTAGGGAATACTGTGCATCAGTTCATCTAGCCTTTAAAACTTGCTGCGAAAATGTGCTACAGGCATCAAGGAAAGAAAAAAAGAAAAAATGAGCTGAACTGTACATTATGTTGAACAGCTCATTAGCTTTAAGAGATTTATGCTGCAGAGCCTACAAGAATATATTGCCAGCTTGCTGCCATGTTTACCTGCAGATAAGATGACTGGAATTGCAGACAAAATAAATGAAGGGGGCAACATAGTGTTTAAGCTAAGGAACTCCAATTCCAAGGCTCCAAGGGACAGGGTTGTTCTCTATCAGTTGGAAGACATATTGTGGCTTTTATGAATATTAAGGCAAAGGAGACCACCAGGCTATCTTGAGAAACCATCGTAGGCAGCTCCTGCCCATGAATCCTTCTGCAAGTCCTATATTTATAGAAGAGCTGTTTTATGCTGGTGAATTATTTTACAAGCAAAAAGAGAGAGAGAAATTCAACCATGTTTATCCTCCTTATGGTTAAAACTATAAATCTTAAGTCAATGTACATCTGTAGGATTAGAGGAGCCATTTTTCAGATGCCATGTTGTTGACTCCTGCTAATAGCAGCTATTTTGGAATACTTAGTAAAAATTAGCAGACAGAAAGCACAGCAGTGGCAACTGCGCTAATGCTTGTGTTAATTAGAGCTCGGCTGCAAAAAAAGACACTTTCGACGCTTTTAGAATTTCATTTATAGGTTTAAAACCTTCAGATGTTCCCAGGGAAGGCACATATGGATTCACAAAACACTGAAGAGCTGTCCTTTAATTGTCAGAGGATTTGGCCGAGACACAGAAGCTTGTTCTAATTTTATTGTTCTAATATTCTTTTTGTGTGTTCTGATTTTTCCTGATTAGATTTACTTGCATTTTTCTTCCAGGAGCTAAAAAAAGAGGTGCACACTGGGTTTTCCCCCCCTCTTTTTTTCTCCTGATTCCCCCCCCCCCAAAAAAAACCCCCTATCTGGGATAGATTGGGCTTATGTGATAGTGAGTGACCCAAATTCACCTGCCAAGCTTTCAAGAATACCAGCAATAATAGCAATATTTACTATTTATTATAACCCCCACCCACCCACCAACATGTCTACATCACATATTTTACTCTTGTGGTTCATAATTGACAAAGTCAAACTGAACATGCATTTAATTGAAATTCTTGGTTTAGACAACTTACAACTCCGTTGTCTCCGTTCCGACTTAATTATAGTTCATAAAATCATATACTAAAATGTCCTACCTGTTAACGACTACTTCACCTTCAACCACAACAACACACGAGCACGAAATGGATTTAAACTAAATGTCAACCGCTCCAAACTTGACTGCAAAAAATACGACTTCACCAACACCTGGAATGCACTACCTGATTCTGTGGTTTCTACTCCTAACCCCAAAACCTTTAACCTCACACTATCTACAGTTGACCTCTCCCCCTTTCTAAGAGGTCTGTAAGGGGCGTGCATAAGCGCACCACTGTGCCTACCGTCCCTGTCCTATTGTCTACTTTTTATCATTACTTATCTAATGCTTAATATGTACAAATTATCACCCTATAATTGTTTGACAAATCAATCAATAAATAAAAATAAAAAATAAATAAAATGTATCTTAAACCATCTAAACCCCAACCCCCCCCCCCCCAAAAAAAACCCCCCTACAACACAAGTAACAATTGAGAGCAACTACTTGGTTGTTCTTCAACGGATAAGAGAAAAAATATTATACTTATAATTTCCAAATTAATGTTGATCTCTCGTTCTCCATGTTTTAATAAACCAAGTGATCAAAAAGAAGTAAAACCTAGATCTCTCTATGGAAGCAATTTCTGGAAAACATAAAATTAAATAAAGCAAGGACAGGAAAATTAAAGTGACACTTCTAGTTGAAGAAATCAGCTTTGCTTTTCACGTTTATATATAGCTGCTGAATAAATACGGAGATTTGACTGATTAGATTTGTTTTTAAATCATTTTTTGGTGGTATTAGAACTTGGATAATCCTGAAGCCCTTTCTCCATCTCCAACCCATCATTTCCCCCTCGGTTTTATTATGTTAAAATTCCGGTAGTTTCTTGATTTGAATTACTACCATTCTTTATCAGATCTTCTCGCCTAGATTATTATTATTATTAGCCTGGGATGCAAATGCGTCTGGCTGGGAGAGAACTAATTATTGCAGATTTTAGAAAAGCGATCAATTTTTTACGTACAATATTGTATATTGTAGTGAACATTCCAATATGTCTTTCAGTCTTGGAACACAAATATAATTTTTAAAAAAAATGTTTCTAAGCATTAAATATACGGTACATATCCTAAGTTATCCACAGCTAGCTAATTTAGAGGTTTTGTTTCTCTGAGGTCTAATGTTTGCTTTAACTCATCTCTTTCTTGTAGGAAGTGAAATGGAATATAATAATTGGGGGGCGAAACCTGATAAGAAACAAAAATGAGAGGTGAACAAAACCTGAGCAAATCAACCTTGCAAATTCATTCTTTAAGGGAAGAATCTGTTTAAATCTTCCTGAAAATAACAAAACTCCAGTGTTTCATATTAGTATATGAAACTTTAAAGCATATGTCAGCGAAATCTTCAAGACATCATGACTTTAAACATCCATTGTTTTCTACTAAACAATAAAATTCTGTGGGCCAACTTATCTGATATAAGCTGCTTAACAGGCAACCTTTTCCAAATGAATAAAAACTAGTTCTAAGCCACAACATCTCTTAAAGTACATCTGGAATATTTTAAAAAAGGAAGAAAAAGAAATGTACCAATTTTGCATAACAGAAAAAGTCATGGTAATAATGATTTAAATAATAAGTGCTCCCTCGATTTTCGCGGGGGAATGCGTTCCGAGACCACCCGCGAAAGTCGAATTTCCGCAAAGTAGAGATGCGGAAGTAAATACACTATTTTTGGCTATGAACAGCATCACAAACCTTTCCTTAACACTTCAAGCCCCTAAATTACAATTTCCCATTCCCTTAGCAACCATTTAGATTATTACTCACCATATTTATTTATTAAAGTTTATTTTAAAAAATATTTATTAAAGGCGGACGAAAGTTTGGCGATGACATATGATGTCATCGGGCGGGAAAAACCGTGGTATAGGGGGGGAGGAACCGCAAAGTATTTTTTAATTAATATTTTTGAAAACCCGTGGTATAGACTTTTCGCGAAGTTCGAACCCACGAAAATCAAGGGAACACTGTATTTAAATTTGGTGATTTGAAACTTCTATATCGATTTGATTAATTGGAGGACTTAACATGCAGCTGAAAAATCCCTACCCAACTGGATATTTTATTTAAATTAATGGAATATTTAGGAAAACATGAGCAAAGCAACACATCCAATCCACAGAATATGTTAAAATGGATAATAAATGCAAAACAGTTATCTCAAACTGGTGGGAGTGAGAATCAACTACTATCTCAATAATGCCACCTGCTATAAGTCTCCTTTTCAATTAGACCCATAACATTCTTCCTGAAATAATCTTTGTTTTGCTCTGATTTATTTATTTATTTCAGTTGGACTGCAGCTTGATGATTTATTATTGTTATTGTGTTTTACTGTAAAATTGATGGTTCTCTTGACAATAAGGTCACAATTTATTGTTCTTTCTGATGCCTTACTGTACTGTATTCAGTTTTTGACATATTTTTAGAACTTTTATATAGATATAATGCAGAGATATAATGTATGTATAATAGGTATATACTGTACATATAATCTTCTAAAAATTATAGAGAAATTATATATATTTTATAGACCTTTATTATTGATGGCTACTAATAAATGATCCAAGCTGGAGCGATCAAATCCGTGATTCAGCTTTCCAATGAATACAGAGGTAAAAACTCATAAATGCAAAAGTTTAGATGATACGTTTTCCCATTAGTGTTAATTGTGGACAGAATGCCAAGATAGAATCCTCTTGTGTTTTAATGAAAAGGTGATCCCTTAAATTTAATGAACATTATACACCAAAAAATCCCATAAAAACAAACAAATAAACAAAAAATCCCACCAATCCACACAGTTATTCCATGCAGTTCACTCAAAACATAAACAAGGAAATCCCATACAAGTAAATAGAAGACAGCAATCCACATCAAAGGAGAGAGCTGACATCAAAGGTTAGACATTTACTTTAGACTGAAGATACCAAAAAGCAAAAGATAACTACAAGATGCTCAAAGTAAACAATAATTCTGTTTTAGGTTTTCTTTCCAAACCTTGATTACCAATACTCTTTGAAGGCAGTTTCAAAAGCAAGGAGGAACCAAAAACTCTTTAAAATGTTCCATCAACACAAACATTCTCTTAATAGCCACAGTTCAGACCCTCACCAGGGAAAAACAACTATTTTTTTTGGTTTAAATTACCAACAATATTCCCCACTGAGACCTAATGATTAAAATATCAATCTAAAACTCTTGACAAATTTCTGAAGGCTTCCCTTTGTAAAACAAGATTGATAAAAGAAAATGATTTGCGCTTCTTATGATTACAAGCATAATAGATTCATCCTGTTATTGACAAGCAAGTGAAGGCACATGTATATAGAAAGGGTTCAAATTATGCGGGTAAATTTTCTCATATTCGCTTCAGAGGAAATTTAGAGAATGGAAGAAGACTGTTGATAAAACACATACTTACAGAAGTGTAATAGTGCGCTAGCACAGTGTTTTTCAACCAGTGTGCCATGGCACACTAGTGTGCCGCGAGACATGGTCAGGTGTGCCGCGAAGCTCAGAGAGAAAGAAAGCAAGAGAGAGAGAAAGCAAGAGAGAAAGAAAGCAAGAGAGAGAGAAAGTAAGAGAGAAAGAAAGCAAGAGAGAGAGAAAGCAAGAGAGAGAGAAAGCAAGAGAGAAAGAAAGAAAGAGAGAAAGCAAGAGAGAAAGAAAGAGAGAGAGAGAGAAAGCAAGAGAGAAAGAAAGCAAGAGAGAGAGAAAGCAAGAGAGAGAGAAAGAGAGAAAGAAAGCAAGAGAGAGAGAAAGTAAGAGAGAAAGAAAGCAAGAGAGAGAGAAAGCAAGAGAGAGAGAAAGCAAGAGAGAGAGAAAGCAAGAGAGAAAGAAAGAAAGAGAGAAAGCAAGAGAGAAAGAAAGAGAGAGAGAGAGAAAGCAAGAGAGAAAGAAAGCAAGAGAGAGAGAAAGCAAGAGAGAGAGAAAGAGAGAAAGAAAGCAAGAGAGAGAGAAAGCAAGAGAGAAAGAAAGCAAGAGACAGAGAAAGCAAGAGAGAGAGAAAGCAAGAGAGAAAGAAAGCAAGAGAGAAAGCAAGAGAGAAAGAAAGCAAGAGAGAGAGAAAGCAAGAGAGAAAGAAAGCAAGAGAGAAAGAAAGCAAGAGAGAGAGAAAGCAAGAGAGAAAGAAAGCAAGAGAGAGAGAAAGCAAGAGAGAAAGAAAGCAAGAGAGAGAGAAAACAAGAGAAAGAGCGAGAGAAAGAGAGAGAGAGCAAGAGAGAGAAAGAAAGCAAGAGAGAGAGAGAAAGAGAGGGAGGGAAGGAGAGAGAGAGAAAGACATAGAAGGAGGGAGGGAGGGAGAGAGAAAGAGAGCAAAAAAGAGAGGAAGGAAGGAAGAGAAAGAAAGAGGGATGGAGAGAGAGAGAGAAAGAGGAAGGAAGGGAGAGAAAGAGGGAGGGAGAAAGAAATAGAGTGAAGGGGAGGAAGAGAGAGAGAGATAATTTTTTGTCCAAACTTTTTTAGCGCCCCCCCCCCCCCCGCTCAATGTGCCCCAGGGTTTCGTAAATGTAAAAAATGTGCCGCCGCTCAAAAAAGGCTGAACATCACTGTGCTAGCAGACAGAGGGTGGTTTTTTTTCAGTCGCAGAAGGTATTTAGGAATCATTTAAGAGCAAAAGATGAATGAGATGGGTCACTTTTTACAATAATGCACAAGCACAGAAGTGGCAAGAAACAAAGAGGCGGGTAGAGATTTAAATATTAATTCAGGAGATAAATGAGAAAAATCCCTGTAAAGTGCATTTACTTACATCCTGGCCTACAACTTCAGTCTGGGTGGATTTATCTACTTGCGAGACAAGAACACTCTGTAAATGCCGAGCTTTTTCCTGCGGAGAAAAATAAGATATATATATATTCCTGGTCAGTCATTCGGAATTGATTTTCTTAACATTCTTAAAGTAACCCTCCTCTATCCCAAGCGGAAAATATCCCACTGCAATTATTACGAGGAAAGAAGTGGATTTTTTCAAGAGATCATGTACTCTCGTGATATTATTTTGCTAATGCAAAGTAGTTTTAGGTAAGGTCATAAATCATACATGGTCAACTTTACGAAAAAGTCACCATAGGAGTGTCATAAAGGACCATTTTCTGAAAAAATAACATAAAAGATAAAAATACTTTGTGAAAATCCACATGATATTCTTTGTAGACTTTTAAACAAAACAAACTATATGTAGACCTTTTCTTCCATTTGTTTATCCAAGGGAAAACCAAAAACAAAACTAAATAAAAATTATAGATTAGACTAGACTAGATTAGATCAAATTAGACTAGACTAGAGCAGAGTAGAGTAGACTAGAATTCTTTTTTTAAATAAGTTTTATTGATTTTTTAAAATATAAGACAAACAAAACAAACAACATTTAACATATATAGGAGCTATCATTGCTCCTTATTATAGAAGTCTTAATACAATATTAATATTATTATTATTATTATTAATATTATTATTATTATTATTTTGACTCATGCAGTATATGTCCTCAATGAAAGGCAGGTTGGCAGCAATTGTTTTTTTTTTTCTGCTGTTCTGATTATCTTCTTAAATCTGTGTCTGCCTTGTTAAATTGCAGAACCAAACCAGACAGTGATAGAGGTGCAGATGACAGGCTCAATAATTCCTCCATAGAACTGCATCAACAGCTCCTTGGGCAGTTTGAGCTTCTCTCCTAAAATCTACCACCAATTCACGGTTTCGAGTGTGTTCAGTTCCAGATTGTTCCGATCACACCACAAGGCAGTTGTTCAACCTACCGTCTGTATGTGGTTTCATCGTTGTCTCGAATGAGACCAATCACTGTTGTATCATCTGCAAACTTCAGTAGTTTAACAGATGTTTGAGATGCAGTCGTTGGTATAGAGAGAGAAGAGAAATTGTGGGAGCACACAACCTTGTGTGTGTGTGTGTGTGTGTGTGTGTGTGTGTGTGTGTGTGTGCTAATTGTACAGGTATCTGATGTGATTTTGCCTAGTTTCACCTGCTGCTTCCTGTCTTTTAGGAAGCTTGTGATACACTTACAAGGTGTTCAGGCACTGCTAGCTGATTTAGTTTAGTTAGAATAATGTTTGATTATTCTTGATAGGTCCCACAGAGTGGGTCTTCTCCGGGTCCTGTCAACTAAACAATATGTTGCTTGGCGGGACCCAGGGGAAGAGCCTTCTCTGTGGCGACCCCAGCCCTTTGGAACCAACTCCCCCCAGAGATTAGAATTGCCTCCATCCTCCTTGCCTTTCGTAAACTGCTTAAAACCCACCTCTGCCGCCAGGCATGGGGGAATTGAGATACGCTTTCCCCCTAGGCCTTTACAATTTTATGCATGGTATATCTGTATGTATGTTTGGTTTTTATAATAATGGGTTTTTAACTGTTTTTAGTATTGGATTATTATTATATGCTGTTTTATTACTGTTGTTAGCCGCCCCGAGTCTGCGGAGAGGAGTGGCATACAAATCCAATCAATCAATCAATCAATCAATAAATAAATAAATAAATAAATAAATAATAAATGCTGAACTAAAATTTACAAAGAGGACCCTTGCATAGGTCTTTGGAGATTCAAGATGCTGTTGGAGGTAGTGCAGAGCTTATGAAAGACAAATTAAAAATCGGGAGAAAAGATATTAAAAACAACATACTTTCCTCTACTGTATTTCAGCTTTAAATGTTTTTCTCTTAAACTTAATTATAAAATTCATTAAGCACCTAAGTTTTACTGACACATTACTGAGAGATATGTGAGTTATTTTGTTTTTAGTTATTTGCATATGCCCATTTATAAATCTCTTGCATTGTCTCTATGTTAATTTACTAATTTATGATTTACTCCATAAAATGTGCATTCTACTACAGATTTAATTATACATTTGAATGATCATCACAATACATTCTAAATGGACTTCCAGGAAAGAAATGGCTGAGAGGATAGCCAACAAATGGGGCAGAATGGACAGCTGGCGAGTAGACTGCTCTTCATAGCCCTCTCCAGATAGGGAGAGAACTTGAGATCACACACAAGCAGGGTAGGAGTCTACTGGTTCCGATTGTCCATGCCCAACTCTGGTAATGATAGATTCTAAGGAGGATGAGCCAGGCCCATCTTGGTACACTGGGCCAATGATCCCTACTTGGTTAAAGGCCTTGGGATACTAATAACAAAAGATTTAAGTGCCAAAGCCCACTGCAACAACATAGCCAAGAAGGCTTCAAGAGTTGTAAACCTAATCCTACGTAGCTTCTGCTGGCAATCTCACACTACTTACCAGAGCTTACAAAACCTTCACCAGATCCATCCTTGAATACAGCTCATCTGTTTGGAACCCATATCGCATCTCAGACATCAACACCCTCGAAAATGTCCAGAGATACTTCAGCAGAAGAGCCCTTCACTCCTCCACTCGAAACAGAATACCCTACGAGACTAGACTTTCAATCCTGGGTCTAGAAAGTTTAGAACTAAGATGCCTTAAACAAGATCTAAGTATTGCCCACAAGATCATATGTTGCAATGTCCTGCCTGTCGGCGACTACTTCAGCTTCAACCACAACATCACAAGAGCACACAACAGATTCAAGCTTAATATTAACCGCTCCAAACTTGATTGTAAAAAATATGACTTTAGTAATCGGATTGTCAAAGCGTGGAACTCATTACCGGACTCTGTAGTATCATCCCCTAACCCCCAACATTTTACCCTTAGACTATCCACGGTTGACCTCTCCAGATTCCTAAGAGGTCAGTAAGGGGTGTGCATGAGCGCACTAGAGTGCCTTCCATCCCCTGTCCTATAGTCTCTCCTATATTTCATATATCTTCTCTACTATATCCTCTATAACCCTCATTGTGTGTTATTGTGTATTGGACAAAATAAATAAATAAAATAAATAAATAGAGTGAGAGTGAGGGAGAAATAGACTTGGATGAACCTGAAGGACCACCAGAGAAAGCAGATATGCAGTGATGGGCTACCAAATTTTTTACTACCATGCTGTGGGCGTGGCTTACGCATTTCGTTTCAACATCTTTCAGTTCAAATTGGGGCTCTGGAGCTCCATTTTCGCTACCCCACTGCGTTCCCCTGTCTGGGCAGTAGCCCACCCCTGATTATCTACTATATAAAGTAAATGTACACACACGCACGCACAGCTTTTCTAAAATTATACACATTCAAACTCATTTATTGCGATAGGATAGTAGATTAGATTAGATATTTATTGGATTTATATGCCGCCCCTCTCCGCAAACCCGGGGCGGAAAAACCATACACAGAGAAAATAATATTTCAAAAGACATTTCCTTTCAAACTTTCTTCTCCTAAGTGAGAAAATGATATGAATATTTTGAACATCAAACTGGCTAACTACTGATCCATGAATCAGTTTATCTTTGCTATGACTGAATCCCTCAAGCATCCTTAATATTATATGATCATTTGGAGCTACTTATAGGAAATGCAATTTGACCAACATTATTCATCCCTGGGTTAATTATTTGACATTAATTTGCAATTACCACAAAGTTCCATTTAAACACACACATGCCATAGATCCAGCAGCTTTAATGCTCACATGCTTGAGAAGAGGTATATTTATTCTTTGGGGCTAAATCTCACTAAGATAGCTTTATCCACCAAGATGAATAATAAAACAATCAACAGAACACATACATGTGACTATTTCTAATGAATTTTGCGTATGAAACAGATGTTCGAAGTCCCGAAAGTTACAGTTCCATAATGAACTCTATTCTGTTTTTAAAAAAAATATTTTTATTGATTTTTAACAATAACAATAAAATACACAAACAACACGTGGGAAAATTAGTTGCCCAGCCCTGCTTTGGATGGTTATTAGTATGTTATTATATTGAAAATACATTTTTATTTATCTATAAAATTTATTAGCCACATGATAAATATTCATCGAAAGAAGCTGATTAGACAAAATGCTGTTAAAACTGATAAATCACTACCTGTAATATACATATTCTTAAAGTTTGGTTCTTCTTTGTTAGAGCTGGATTACAGAATGTAATTATACAGCCACTTGATGTCTGCTTGATCTAAATGCAGTTAATGTATTACAATATTATACTTGAGGCTTTTGCCGTTGTTAATGATAGAGGTTACAAATATTGTTAGAACCACAAGATATAAATATATATCAGAGCTGCAGAGCTGACACATTCATTCCCAAAAGAACACAGGGGGGTGGGGGGGAGAAGCACACCATTATTTTGAAACCATTTTAATTGAAACCAACAGCACTAATTAGGAGTTAAGTAGAATTATAGATCACAGATTTTAGAATTCGGCCATTAGTTGCAGAGACATGTCCAAGTAACTTACTGTGAGGCATATTTGATTAGCACAATCATTTTTGCAGCAGGTTTCACGCCTAAGACTGCCCAGCAGCATATTAACAATAGCTTCATGTAAAAAACTAAACTATAAAGCCCTTCATGGCACCGGACCAGACTATCTCCAGGACCGCCTTCTGCTGCACGAATCCCAGCGACCAGTTAGGTCCCACAGAGTGTGTCTTCTCCAGGTCCCGTCAACTAAACAATGCCGCTTGGCAGGGCCCAGGGGAAGAGCCTTCTCTGTGGCGGCCCCGGCCCTCTGGAACCAACTCCCCCCAGAGATTAGAATTGCCCCCACCCTCCTTGCCTTTCGTAAGCTACTTAAAACCCACCTCTGCCACCAGGCATGGGGGAATTGAGATACTTTTTCCCCCTAGGCCTTTACAATTTTATGCATGGTATGTCTGTATGTATGTTGGCTTTTTATATTAATGGGTTTTTAATCGTTTTTACTATTGGATTATTTTGTATACTGTTTTATTATTGTTGTTAGCGGCCCCGAGTCTCTGGAGAGGGGCAGCATACAAGTCCAGTAAATCTAATCAAATCAAATCAAAATATCATCTTTCGGCTGTGGCGAGGGGGGCATTTGCCCACATTTGCCTGGTGCACCGGTTGCTGCCCTATTTGGACAGGGAGTCATTGCTCACAATCGCTCATGCCCTCATCACCTCGAGGTTCGATTACTGCAACGCTCTCTACATGGGGCTACCTTTGAAAAGTGTTCGGAAACTTCAGATCGTGCAGAATGCGGCCGCAAGAGCCATCGTGAGGCTTCCAAGATTCGCCCACGTTTCTTCAACACTCCGTGGCTTGCATTGGCTGCCGATCAGTTTCCGGTCACAATTCAAAGTGTTGGTCATGACCTTTAAAGCCCTACATGGCATTGGACCAGAGTACCTCCGGAACCGCCTGCTACCGCACGAATCCCAGCGACCGATAAGGTACCACAGAGTTGGGCTTCTCCGGGTCCCGTCAACTAAACAATGTCGTTTGGCGGGACCCAGGGGAAGAGCCTTCTCTGTGGCGGCCCCGGCCCTCTGGAACCAACTCCCCCCGGAGATTAGAACGGCCCCCACCCTTCCTGTCTTTCGTAAACTACTTAAGACTCACTTATACCGCCAGGCATGGGGGAGTTGAGACACCTTTCCCCCAGGCTATTTTTTATACTTTGTTTTATGTTTGGTATGAATGTTGCTGTTTGGTTTTTAAGTAATGATAGGGTTTTATATGTTTTTAATATTAGATTTGTTTCACTGTTATATTGTTTTTATTGCTGTTGTGAGCCGCCCCGAGTCTTTGGAGAGGGGCGGCATACAAATCTAATAAATAAATAAATAAATTAAATAAATAAATAAATAAATAATAAAAGTGGTGGCAAATCTTTTAATAAAGGCTTTCTATAAAAACCGTAGCAGTAAATGAATGCTGTGAACCAATGTCCACCATCCACCCATTATTCCAGTCCATTATTTTCTCCTCTCTGGAGAAGAAATGGATTATTTTGGCAAGGTTTAATAGGCGTGAGTTAGAACACAACTGTACAATTTGGAATTAAGATGAAAGCTATTAAATGGCACATCCTTCAGAAGCGGGTTTGGTTGTACAATAATAATGAATTCTCCAGGGGTGGGAAAGTGTGTCTGAATAAGCACTTGCTGAATTTACCTCCAGGATTGTCCCTGCGAGGATTCCCCCGGGGTTACGATCTTCTTGAAGATGCAAAGTAACCAAGGCCTCCAAAACTACAGGTGAAACTCGAAAAATCAGAACATTGTGCAAAAGTTCATATATTTCAGTAATGCAACTTAAAAGGGGAAACCTAACATATGAGAGAGACTCATTACACGCAAGGCAAGATAGTCCAAGTCCTGATTTGTCCTAATTGTGATGATTATAGTGTACAGCTCATGAAAACCCCAAATCCACCATCTCAGGAAATTAGAATGTTACATGCAATCAATAAAACAAGGATTGTACACAACAGTATCAGACTTCTGAAAAGTATAAGCATGTAGAAGTACTTGGTTTGGGCCCTTTTTGCAACTATCTATCTACCTATCTACCTATCTACCTATCTACCTATCTACCTATCTACCTATCTACCTATCTACCTATCTACCTACCTACCTACCTACCTACCTACCTATCTATCTATCTATCTATCTATCTATTTATCATCCATCCATTTGATTTTTATGCCGCCTTTCTCCTTAGACTCAGGGTGGCTACAACATGTTAGCCATAGCATTTTTTAACAGAGCCAGCCTATTGCCCCCACAAGCCGGGTCCTCATTTGACCCACCTTGGAAGGATGGAAGGCTGAGTCAACCTTGAGCCGGTGATGAGATCTGAATCGCTGACCTACAGATCTACAGTCAGCTTCAGTGGCCTGCAGTACAGCACTCTACCTGCTGAGCCTCCCCAGCTCAATTACTGCCTCAATGCAGAATGGCCTGGAAGCTATCAGCCTATGGCACTGCTAAGATGTTATGGAAAACAAGGATGCTTTAATAATGCAGTTGGGATGGAGGAAATCCATAACAAAATAGTGACAAATCACTTTGTGTATTAATTTCCCCATGCCTGGCGACATAGGTGGATTTTCATGAGCTTACGAAAGGCAAGGAGGGTGGGGGAAGTCCTGATCTCCGGGGGGAGTTGATTCCAGAGGGCTGGGGCCGCCACAGAGAAGGCTCTTCCCCTGGGGACAGCCAGGCGGCATTGCTTTGTCGACGGGATGCTGGGATTCGTGCGGCAGAAGGCAGTCCCAGAGGTGGTCTGGTCCGGTGCCATGTAGGGCTTTATAGGTCACTTTGCTACCCGGATGGTCCTTGGCAACCGGTGTGAGAGCACATGCTCCTGACTCATGCGTGCACATGCCCCTTGTGAGATTTCACTTCTGCGCATGCGCAGCAGGCCAAATCTTACGAGATTTCCGCTATCTTCACCAATATTTTTGCTTCTGCACATGCGCCGAAGCAAAAAACCAGGAATTTTTGCCGGAAATCAGTCAGTTGCACACGTGACCCACTGACGGTAGCTACCCAGATGCTGTGTCCCCCCCACTTGTGGGGGGAGCTGCCCATAACTGATAAAAGGGGGTGAAGAAAAGGAGAGTGGGGAGAGTGGAGACCGAGGCATAGAGAGAATGATTTTGGGGCTGGGTAGGCATAGCTAGGAGGTTTATTTATGTATTTATTTTATTTATTTATTAGATTTGTATGCCGCCCCTCTCCGAAAGCCTTGGAGCGTCTCACAACCATAAAACAGTACAAATCCAATTGATTAAAACAATTAAAAAACCCTTAATATAAAAAGCAATCGTACATCTCATATAAACCATACATAAAACAGAAACGGCCCAGGTCATATGACTAGGTGGGAGTGGCATTGAGCTGGCCACGCCCATCCAGGTTTTGTGGCTCCCGGTAGGTGGGTTTTTTTCTGTGGGAAAAGGGTCTAAATGACTCTTTGTATGTTTACAAAGTCTTCGGAGAGGGGCAGCATACAAATCTAATTTATTATTATTATTATTATTATTATTATTATTATTATTATTATTATTATTATTATTATTATTATTATGACTGAAGACCCCTGACCTAGACGTTGTCAAAAATATACTAAACAACCATTTGATCAGGATGGCCAAAGGTCTCCTGCCTTAAGCAGGGGGTTAGACTAGAAGACCTTTGAGGTCCCTTCCAGCCCTATGATTCTATGTTTTAGTTATGCCTAATACAAATGAGAGGGGCCGGGGGGAAACTTGGTTTAAAGGGATCCTCCGTTAATCTGTTTGGAGCTGAACTGATGGACCCTTTGAGATTTTTCCCCCCTACATATTCTCCTTAATTGGAGCATTTCTGCAAGTAGGAAGGTGGCAAGGTCAAAACGAATAATTTTCAAACATATGCATGGTTTTTGTTTACATTTTCATCTTTTTTAAAAACACTGGCAGATGTTGGGTGTCCCCAAGGGAGCAGCAATCATTCCAAGGACCTTTCGCTCTGTTTCATATTTTGATTTGGTTTTTTTAAGGATTTAACTTGTTGCTTAAATCTTTTACAAAAACCTCCTAAAGTTTTATCGTCCAATATCAAAGAGACTACAGAATTCATTCAGATACAGATTAACAGAGTTGGAAGGGACCTTGCAGGTCATCTAGTCCAACCCGCAGCCCAAGCAGGAAATCCCTTACAGAGTGAAGGGCTACAAAAACTTTTACTACCACACTGTGGGCGTGGCTTATTTTGTGGGTGTGGCTTGCAGGCTATATGACCAGGTGGAGTGGCTTGACGATCATGTGATGGCTAAAATGCGAATGTTCTGAATAATAATGTGGGATTAGGTCCCACAGAGTGGGCCTTCTCCGGGTCCCGTCAACTAAACAATGTCGGTTGGCGGGCCCCAGGGGAAGAGCCTTCTCTGTGGCGGCACCGGCCCTCTGGAACCAACTCCCCCCGGAAATTAGAACTGCCCCTACTCTTCCTGCCTTCCGTAAACTCCTTAAAACCCACCTTTGCCGTCAGGCATGGGGGAACTGAAACATCTTCCCCTGGGCATGTTTAATTTATATATGGTATGCTTGTGTGTATGTCTGTTAGTATATGGGGTCCTTCTTAAATCTTTAAATATTTTAAATTGTCAAATTATTTATGATTTGTTTCCACGTGTTGTGAGCCGCCCCGAGCCTTCGGAGAGGGGCGGCATACAAATCTAAGTAATAAATAAATAATAAATAAATAAATAATAAATAATAAATAATAAATAATAAATAATAAATAATAATAATAATAATAATAATAATAATAATACGACGACTCAGGGCGGCTCACAACAATAATAAAAACAATGTTATAGTATAACAAATCTCATATTAAAAAACATATAAAACCCTATCATATGTAAAAAACCAAACAACACATTCATACCAAACATAAAACAAAATATAAAATATAAAAGTTTTATTTAATGAAAACCACATAGCAAGCACAATAATAATAAAAATAATATTATAGTAGAACAAATCTAATATTAAAAAACATATAAAACCCTATCATATTTAATGAAAACCACATAGCAAGCACACACAAAAAAAATTGTGGCTAAGGTACACAAAAGATACACAGAATGAAAATAAGCTCTACAGAAGATGAAACGTATGACAACAGGTATAACAACCAGCCTTAGAAATGGCAGTGCAAGTACTGAACTGATGGATTCTAAGGTTCACTGTCAATAGGAAAGGAACCTTCATTCAAGGAATAGACCATAGGCTAACGCTTGTGATGGATGCCTTGCAAAAGACACTTCTATGCTATGAATAAGTACCTGCTATATACTGAAATACAAAGATGAAAGTTGTGTAGATAATGCTAGTTTTCTCACTTGAGACACAAATAACTTTGATCAACTTCTGGACACATAGTCCAGGTTTGTGATACTGAGAAATTTAGCAGGAGTGGGGAGGGAGGGAGGATGTGTCCATTACAGAAGCAATAGATATGTCATTAGAAGATCGGAAGATCTGCAACAACATAGCCAAGAAGGCTTCAAGAGTTGTAAACCTAATCCTACGTAGCTTCTGCTCCGGCAATTTCTCACTACTTACCAGAGCTTACAAAACTTTTGCCAGACCCATCCTCGAATACAGCTCATCTGTTTGGAACCCATATCGCATCTCAGACATTAACACACTTGAAAATGTCCAAAGATACTTCACCAGAAGAGCCCTTCACTCCTCCACTCGAAACAGAATATCCTACGAAAGTAGACTAACAATCCTGGGCCTAGAAAGCTTAGAATTAAGATGCCTTAAACAAGATCTAAGTACAAGATCATATGCTGCAACGTCCTGCCTGTCGGTGACTACTTCAGCTTCAACCACAACAACACAAGAGCACACAACAGATTTAAACTTAATATTAACCGCTCCAAATGTGACTGTAAAAAATATGACTCTCTTATCTTAAGATTTATGGCTAGGCAGGGTTAGTCCAAAGCCATAAAAGCAGATGTGAAAATACACAAAAAAGTCTTAGCTTACTTCTTACTTACCATTGAATTTATAGCAACATTGAAAACTCCGCCCTTCTTCTCCGATGGCACCCGGATGTGACGAATTAATCATTCAAGTAATTAACCCATTCCTCACCTTAATATTTCTTCCCTGACACTTGTTCTCTTTGTCTCTGTAACCTTCTGAAATGTGGATTTAACCATCTATTATCTGTCTCTTCTTCACTGGACTCTGGGCTCATAGAAACACCCTGTGGCTGGCCTCCCCCTGGTTTTGCTGCCTGTAAATCAGGACCTGCCACTAATTCATAAACACTATCTGAATCAGAATCTACAAAATCTTCAACATCTTCAAACTGACCAGGAGTATATACAACACCCACCAGTTCACATTGGGATGGAAGTGCACATTTTGTGCGCAGGCATGTCACTTCTTGGAAATGACCCTCTGCGCATGTGCAGTGTTTTTTTTAAAAAAAACCCAAGACGGCGGTGCCTATGGCACTACCGAGAGAACAGGCTTGGTGGCATTTTACGCTTGGGTCACTGCCGGTTCCATTGACCCAGGCCGCCACATTACTACCAGTTCTATAGAACTGGTCCAAAGAGGAGGAACCCACCTCTGGGCTGCATGAATTTAATATCTGCATTGGTTGCCGATCAGTTTCCGGTCACAATTCAAAGTGTTGGTTATGACCTATAAAGCCCTTCATGGCACCGGGCCAGATTATCTCAGGGACTGCCTTCTGCTGCACGAATCCCAGCGACCAGTTAGGTCCCACAGAGTGGGTCTTCTCCGAGTCCTGTCAACTAAACAATGTCACTTGGCAGGACCCAGGGGAAGAGCCTTCTCTGTGGCGGCCCCAACCCTCTGGAACCAGCTCCCCCCAGAGATTAGGATTGCCCCCACCCTCCTTGCCTTTCGTAAGCTCCTCAAAACCCACTTCTGCCGTCAGGCATGGGGGAACTGAGATATTCTCTCCCCCTAGGCTTCTACAATTTATGCATGGTATGCTTGTATGTATGATTGGTTTTATAACAAGGGTTTTTAGCTGTTTTAGTATTGGATTTATACATGCTGTTTTTACCACTGTTGTTATCCGCCCCGAGTCCACGGAGAGGGGCAGCATACAAATCCAATCAATCAATCAATCAATCAATCAATCAATAAATCTTACTAGAGGTTTATGTGACCTTTCTGTAAAGCTCTGATAGTAGCATCCTAACGTAACAGTTGATAGAAACTTTTGATGCTCTCCATCGGCACATAATGTTTGTACATCAGTAAAATTCAGAAGGACGAGAAAGTTATAGAGGAAAGTAGCACAATCTTAGAAACTAAATGGACATTTGCACCTGCGGTGGAATTGGAATAGAAACAAAAACAATTGTATACTGAGCGTTATATACTAAGTTCATTTAGCAATTCCTGGCAACCAATCATTTTCTTCCTGGTTAATGAGCTGTTAACTTCAGATACTGGTAGCCTCAAGCTAGGTGAGAATCTCAAGTCCAAAATAAGTTCTTTGGCAATAATAATAAAATCTCTCACACTGTGAGGCTGGTGAAGGAACCAGTACTATTAGGCTGTGTATGTACTGTATAAGAAGTGATTTTAAGTGCCAGTGTTGCTGAAAATATTTTTTATCAATTCTCCCAGGATTCCTATAATTGTTTTTTGGGATAAATCTTTTAACTGTTTCCTTCTTTATGTATCGTAAGAATCAAATTGTTTTTAAATGCTTAAATTCCACGAGTTAAATTTAAATCCGTGGAAATGGAGCCAATTTATGTATGTATGTATGTATGTATGTATGTATGTATGTATGTATGTATGTATGTACTTACTTACTTACTCACTTACTTACTTACTTATTGGATTTATATGCCGCCCCTCTCCAGAGACTCGGGGCGGCTAACAGCGACAATAAAACAGTGTACAATAGTAATTTGGTATTGATGATTAAAAATCCATTAATATAAAAACCAAACATACATACATACATACCATGCATAGAATTGTAAAGGCCTAGGGGGAAAGAGGATCTCAATTCCCCCATGCCTGGCGGCAGAGGTGGGTTTTAAGTTGTTTACGGAAGGCAAGGAGGGTGGGGGCAGTTCTAATCTCTGGGGGGAGTTGGTTCCAGAGGACCGGGGCCGCCACAGAGAAGGCTCTTCCCCTGGGTCCCGCCAGGCGACATTGCTTAGTTAACGGGACCCGGAGAAGACCCACTCTGTGGGACCTAACTAATGCATAAAGGATGAATTTCTACAAATATTACTTGTTCAAATTTATATGTTTTCACAGCATAATCACTCAGATCTGAGTGATTGTTTTTCCTGTGGAATGAGATTCAAAGAAAAGTAACTGAATTGTTTTGCTTTTCATATTTAATCAGTGTAATTGTCTTTCTTAATGGTAATTGCACACAGTGCATCCTATAAGCTAGGTATACCTCTAGACTGCATTACTTACCTAAAATTGCAATTATATTGAAACCCAAATCACATATGATTGTTTCCAGGTGTGTTACAAGGTTATTTTTCCCCACCTTTTAGGTCTCACCCTTGAATAATGTCCTTCTCAAGCCATTTCTTATTGAAACTTAGATAAAATTTGCAGTTCAAAGAAAATGTTCAGTTCAAGGAAAGAAATAAAACAGCAACATAATAAAAACATGAGATAAACAGAAAGGGCACATTCTCAAATGATACTGTATTTTTATTCAAAAAAGGGAAATAAAGATGAAATAGCTACTAGTTTAGAATCGTTTTGAAAATAGAAGCTGTATTTGCTTTTTTTTAATGTAGAAATGCTATACAGGAGAAAAAAAATATTTATCACTCTCATTAGGGTGCTTAATAAATGTTGCCTGTTCAGTTCATTATTTTAAAAAAAATCTAGAACAAAAAGTTTAGTTTATCAAGCTCTTGATAACTAAAGTTAAGGTTAATTAGAAAGATACAGAACTTTTTAACGTGAAAATTCCTAATAAAAATATATAAATAATATTGAGGATGTGTAAATATATCGAACTTTTGTCACAATTTAAAAGGTTAAAAATAAGTCATTTCTCAACCCATACTCTTTTAATAAAGAAGTAAGGGCCCACAGAGTCGGCCTTCTCCAGGGCCCAGCTTCTGTCCGCCAAACAATGTTGGTGGGCGGGACCTCGAGGAAGAGCCTTCTCTGTGGTGGCTCCAAACTTGTGGAATAATAATAATAATAATTTATTAGATTTGTATGCCGCACCTCTCCGAAGACTCGGGGCGGCTCACAACAAGCATGAATGAACTGTACCCAGAGATTTACATTAACTCCTCCCTACTAGTCTGTTGGAAAGCTGTTAAGACCTGGCTTTTCCAGCAGGCCTCGAATTAGGATTGACTGTTAGTACGTATGTTTTTTTTTAATATATAGTAGTTTTTGTACTGTAGATTTTATTGATTTTTTAAAAAAATTGTTCTTTCTATCAGTATTATATTTATAACTGTTGTCAGCCATTCTGAGCCCATTTCGGAATGAGCGGCATCTAAATGCAACAAACCAACAAACCAACAAATAAAATAATTATTGATATTTACTAAACTCTATTAGTTGCTGGCTGGGGAATTCTGGGAGTTGAAGTCCACGCATCTTCCAACGACCAAGGTTCAGAAACATTGGTCTATGGAGAAGGGCGGCATAAAAATCGAATATATAAATATAACATACTACTTACATCCTGAACAGACTTTTTCCCTCTCCCTCTCATCCACATCTACAGAAAGAACTGGGTAAAAAAGTAATACAAAAAGCTTTAATTAAAGACAACTGCTGGGCTAGGTTTGTTCAGGTCATTTAAGCAGCTACAAAGTAGAGTTTTATTTTATCTGCTCTAGTGGTTCAGATTCTGACACGGGCTGAACATTTCCAATTACTGAGCTACACTATGGTTTTCTTATTAGTCTCTGCTTATAAAGAGAGTTCAGTTTCTGTTGTCACTGCTGGCTTTGCTTGTAAAAATCTGCTGTTGGGATCATCTCTTTAGCAAGGGTTGAAATACCTGCTTTGCAGAGGCAGCAAATGACAAAGAAACTCGAAGAACTCAAGCTACAGATTTCCTTGCTTCCAAATATGTACAAAGACAAATTATCTTCACTAACAATGCACTGACAGGTGACGGTAAGAGGGAGACTGGGGGGAAAAGTAACTGCAGAACAGAGTGGACTGAGCCAGCCAGAAGGATTAATGTTTGAACTATTGGAAATGTAATGTGATTCAAAATGGGAGTGTGGCAGAAATAACACAATATTTTTAATACAAAATAATATTAAAATATAATATTGTGAAAAAAGGAAATAAATGCCCCATTACCAAATCAATTTAGACATATGTCTATTTATTTCTCTGCACAGGCACATACACAAACACACAGACACAAATCTATTTATCCATCTAGTGTTTATCTGTCTTCTTTCTTTCTTTCCTTTCTTTCATCTATCTATCTATCTATCTATCTTATCTATCTATCTATCCATCCACCCACCCACCCACCCATCCATCCATCCATCCATCCATCCATCCATCCATCTATCTTTCTGTCTGTCTAGCTAGCTAGCTAGCTATTTATCTAGATCTACCTGTCTGTCTGTCTGTCTGTCTGTCTGTCTGTCTGTCTGTCTGTCTATCATCTATCCATCCATCCATCCACCAAAGGAGGGTGGACGCCCTGTTTCCTCCCAAGAGATTCCTAGAGATGCCCCACAGAGGCTTCTCCCCGCCTTTTCCGGCCCGGTTTCCTCCCAGGAGATTCCTAGAGAGGCCCCACAGAGGCTTCTTCCTGCCCTTTCCGGCCCTGTTTCCCCCCAGGAGATTCCTAGAGAGGCTCCACGGAGGCTTCTCCCTGCCTTTCCCAGTTCCAGTTTCGGAGACTCGGGTTTGTAAGTGGAAAATGGTTCTTGAGAAGAGGGGAAAAAATCTTGACCACCTGGTTCTTATCTAGAAAAGTCCACAAGTAGAGACGTTCTTAGGTAGAGGTACCACTGTATATATATATATATATATGTATATAAGCTCTAACTCTGCTTTTGGTCAGGGCTGCTCAGTAACTTCACAAAGCTTTGCAGAGAGCCCACATGACTCATGCCTTAAACAAACAGGGTGGTGTGGATGACCTTGGATAATGAGGGCAAAGATGCTGGCTGGGAAATAATGAGGAAAGAGAGGCTGGAGCCTCCAGGGGCTGAAGAGCCAAAGAAAGATACCTAACCTCATGGATCTGGCAGTTAAACATTGGGGAGGGGGAGGAAGCTTGTACCTTCAGACCTGCAAGATTCTGTTACCGTAGATCAATATAAAATTAATTCATCTAGTTCTGTTTTCTGTCTGATTTACCTGGGAGGGTTGGCACTGCCATTCCGAGAAACAAATCAGTAACTCCAAAGCTGTGATTTGTATGGTCATTTGTTTCACTTTTCTTTCACTCTTTGTTTGGGAACTCGAAATAATACTCCTGAAGATGCCTTTCTTTCTTTCTTTCTTTCTTTCTTTCTTTCTTTCTTTCTTTCTTTCTTTCTTTCTTTCTCTTTCTTTCTTTCTTTCTCTTTCTTTCTTTCTTTCTTTCTCTTTCTTTCTTTCTCTTTCTTTCTTTCTGTCTTTCTGTCCTTCTGTCTTTCTTTCTTTCTTTCTTTCTTTTTCTTTCTTTCTCTTTCTTTCTTTCTGTCCTTCTGTCTTTCTTTCTTTCTTTCTTTTTCTTTCTTTCCTTCCTTCCTTCCTTCTTCCCTTCCTCTGTCCCTCCTGCTCTCCTCTCCCCTCCTCCCTCCCCCTCCCTTCCTCCTTTCCTTCCTTCCTTTCTTCCTCCCTCCGTGGGTATACACATAGTAAAATACATAATGAAGGTTATAGAGGAGATACTCATGGTAAAATATATCTAAGAAAGAAGAGAAGAGAAGATATAGGAATAGAAGAAAGGTATAGGAGATATAGGAGAGCAATAGGACAGGGGACGGAAGGCACTCTAGTGCACTTACGTACGCCCCTTACTGACCTCTTAGGAATCTGGAGAGGTCAACCGTGGATAATCTAAGGGTAAAGTGTTGGGGGTTTGGGGATGACACTATGGAGTCCGGTAATGAGTCCCACGCTTCGACAACTCGGTTACTGAAGTCATATTTTTTACAGTCAAGTTTGGAGCGGTTAATATTAAGTTTAAATCTGTTGTGTGCTCTTGTGTTGTTGTGGTTGAAGCTGAAGTAGTCGCCAACAGGCAGGACATTGCAGCATATGATCTTGTGGGCAATACTTAGATCATGTTTGAGGTGTCTTAGTTCTAAGCTTTCTAGGCCCAGGATTGAAAGTCTAGTCTCGTAGGGGATTCTGTTTCGAGTGGAGGAGTGAAGGGCTCTTCTGCTGAAGTATCTCTGGACATTTTCAAGGGTGTTAATGTCTGAGATGCGATATGGGATCCAAACGGATGAGCTATATTCGAGGATGGCTCTGGCGAAAGTTTTGTAAGCTCTGGTAAGCAGTGTGAGATTGCCAGAGCAGAAGCTACGTAGGATTAGCTTTACAACTCTTGAAGCCTTCTTGGCTATGATGTTGCAGTGGGCTTTGGCACTTAAGTCTTTTATTATTAGTATACCAAGGTCTTTAACCTCAGTATACTTTAGCTGCTCTTTTCATTCCTGGGAGCTACAGATCAGAACCAAATGGTTCACATGGCACCCAGGGTCCTTATGGAAACCATCACCAGAAGGGACTTTTGTTCTCTTTGATTTGCATGTAAACATTTCTCCTTTCATTATCATTAAGCCTTGCTCTTATGCTTTGTGGCGCGACCTCACTGGAGCTTTTCCGACAGGCTTCATGAAAATTAATTGGAATCGTCGAAGAAAAACACTGTGTTTTATAAGTTGCAATCTAACAATTGCTAAAAAAAGATTTGATACCGGTGGATGACTTCTGACAAGCTTTTACTGGTATGCCGATTGAAAAAAATAATAATACCCTTGACGATGTCCAATTCCTGAGAAAAAACAAGTGAAGGAAAAAATGCCCAATAAAGTTACTCTTCATAGAAAAAGTACTTAATAGTGATAGGACTGTGGCAAATGAGAATCAATGAGAAGAAAGAAAAGCTGGTTTCCGTATACTCAAAGGGAGGCAGATAATTATTAAGACTGCTGTGAACATAATTTTGGAATATATACTAAGTAGTGTTGGGTGAAACGAACTTGCACAGTTCGGGTTTGTACCGAACTTTGCGGTGTTCAGCATACCAGACCCGAAACCGATTTTTTAAAAAAAATTCGTGTTCCGGTTCGGCGTTCGTGCCGAGCCCCGCGAAGCGCCGCCACCCAGCTGTCATCTGCTGAGAAGAGGAGGAGGAGCCGGGCGCCGGTGGCGGCGGAGGAAGGCAAACATCGGGGAGCTGTTGGCTGGTCGGGAGGCTGGGAGGGAGGCACAAAAGGAGCTGGGGAATCCCACGAAGGGATTCCGGGGGCGGAGCTTTGATGTCACGTATACTGGCAGATTGCTTAGCACGCCAAGGTGATCACTTCCTGGATTCTGGGGGCGGCACTAGAATAATGGAGGGAGGATGAAATCCAGGAAGTGATCACCTTGGCGTGCTTAGCAACCTGCCGGTATACGTGACGTCAAAGTTCCACCCCTGGAATCCCTTCGTGGGATTTCCCCAGCTCCTTTTTCTTTCAGTGCGTCTGAGGCATCCTTTCATGTAAAAATAAAATAGAATATTTTTACGTGAAAGGACCTCTCTTTGCTTGCGGCGCCGCTGCGGCATACTTTTTCGTAAAAATAAAAATAAATAAAAATAAAACATCTGTAAAAATAAAAAACGATGGGAGTCCTGGGCGGAGCTTTGATGTCATGGAGTGTTCGGAGTTTGGGGTCGGCCGAACTTTGCATGAAGTTCATCCAAACTCGCCGTTGGGTTCGCCCATCACTAGTACTAATAAAATGTACACGCCAAACCTAGAACAGTAATTACAGAAAGGAGCAAATTATCCTGTTAAATACACAACCACATCTCCAGTGGGAGAGAACAGCTTCAACAGGATTGATCTCAAGGGCTGCGTATTAGATCAAATACCGTCCCTTCTTGCTACTACTACTCTTGAAGTCATTTTTTAGTTTGTTTTCAAAGATATAAAGCTCTAATATATAGACCTATAGACATATAAACCATTGACGCTTTTACAGTGAGAACTGGGACTTTGCTATTTTTTTCAATGTTTGAGTCAGGAAAGTAAAATGATATTCCCTCTATTCCTCCTTCCGTAAAATCATATAATCTTTTATACTTATTTTTGACCAATTAAAAGTTGTAATCTCAAAACTATGAAATCAGTCCCAAGATGCCAGCTGTAAGTTAAATAAGACTGGTAATTAGCAATTATTATTATTATTATTATTTATTGGATGTGGGGTATTTTTAATAGGAAAGTGAACACAAGAACAAGGGGACACAATTTGAAGTTAGTTGGGGGAAAGATCAAAAGCAACATGAGAAAATATTATTTTACTGAAAGAGTAGTAGATCCTTGGAACAAACTTCCAGCAGACGTGGTAGATAAATCCACAGTAACTGAATTTAAACATGCCTGGGATAAACATATATCCATCCTAAGATAAAATACAGAAAATAGTATAAGGGCAGACTAGATGGACCATGAGGTCTTTTTCTGCCGTCAGACTTCTATGTTTCTATGTTTCTATGTTTCTATGCCGCCCCTCTCCGTAGACTCGGGGCGGCTAACAACAGTAACAAAAAAATCCAATACTAAAACAACTAAAAACCCTTATTGTAAAACCAAACATCCATACATAATAAGCTGTACAACACATTTTATAATGTTAAATGATAATGACATGAACAAACAGCCTTACAGAAAAGTTCATATATTGTATGTAGTGATTCTGAAAATAAAAAATCTTTAAGGCTTAAATCTATGAAATTAAACTTTATAATATAAACATATATAAATGTCTGGGGGCGTGGAAATGTCCACGCCCCCAAGCAGCTGCGATGTCGGAAAATCCAGAATGTTGGATGGCTAAAGGATGGATAATTGAGACTGCTGTATTTGGAAAACATTTTTTTTTCCAAAACAAAAACAAACCAAAGAAACTCCAGGGAAATGAAAACAAAGAAAGAGCTCAATTGAGGGGGTTTTTAAAAAGAAAAGAAAATATCCCAAACTTCAGTGTCTTTAAGATAGTCCAATATAATAGCTTTCTTAGCGGGCAGAGGAGCCAAGATGGTGAAACATCAGCAGTTTCTCAAATAAGCTTCTTAGCGCATGGGGACGAAGTTAAAAACAGTAGTTATGCAAATATTTTATGTCACATAATTTCCCTGAGAGTTTTCTAAATCCACCAACAGGAAAAGCTGCTTCCAAATCTCTTAAACGTGATATGGATTCGATTGAGTTTGCATCCATCTACTGTATTTCTTTCCCTCATTGTTATTCTAAACTCTATTGGGCTTTTAGAAAAGATTATTGAATCATCTACATAAACTAAGCTGTAAATATGTTTTCTGCCAATTTATTGGAATAGAACTCCAAATTATCATTTAAACAATTCACTGTATTGATTTAAAGAAAAATAAACAAATGTAAAATGAGAATACTACTTTACGCAACGTCTTTATTAATTAAATGAGCATTAAATAAATGCTCTGAATGTAAATACGCTTTGGTTTCAGAGAAGGAATAATAACAAATGCTGATCAATCATGGAAGCTTCTAACTTTTCCTATAATTTTTGCCTCCCAAGGACAATTCCATCTGTCCGTCCATTACCCTGGGGGGGAGATTATTGCCCTCCTCTGAGAGGATCCACAACTTGGGTGTCCTCCTCAATCTACAGCTAACATTGGAACATCATCTTTCGGCTGTGGCGAGGGGGACGTTTGCACAGGTTCGCCTGGTGCACCAGTTGCGGCCCTATTTGGACAGGGAGTCATTGCTCACAGTCGCTCATGCCCTCACCACCTCGAGGTTCGACTACTGCAATGCTCTCTACATGGGGCTACCTTTGAAGAGTGTTCGGAAACTTCAGATCGTGCAGAATGCAGCTGCGAGAGCAATCATGGACTTTCCCAAATATGCCCATGTTACACCAACACTCTGCAGTCTGCATTGGTTGCCGATCAGTTTCCGGTCACAATTCAAAGTGTTGGTAATGATTAGCGATGGGTGAACCGAACCCGCACAATTCGGGTGCGTACCGAATTTTGCGGTGTTCGGTATGCCGAACACGAACCCGAAAGTTTTTGAAACTTTGGGCAAAGTTCAGGGTCGCGTTCGGCATTCGGAGCTTTGACGTCACCGGCAGGTTGCTAAGGACGCCAAGGTGATCACTTCCTGGATTCCATGGAGGACAGAAGGGAAAGGGGGGACATGATTGAAACATTTAAATATGTTAAAGGGTTAAATAAGGTTCAGGAGGGAAGTGTTTTTAATAGGAATGTGAACACAAGAACAAGGGGACACAATCTGAAGTTAGTTGGGGGAAAGATCAAAAGCAACATGAGAAAATATTATTTTACTGAAAAGAGTAGTAGATACTTGGAACAAACTTCCAGCAGACGTGGTTGGTAAATCCACAGTAACTGAATTTAAACATGCCTGGGGTAAACATAGATCCATCCTAAGATAAAATACAGAAAATAGTATAAGGGCAGACTAGATGGACCATGAGGTCTTTTTCTGCCGTCAATCTTCTATGTTTCTATGTTTCTATGTTTCTATATGAAGTACAGTATTCAATAAATAGTGCACAAACTTACTAACCGCACTGCGTATTCCCCCCACATGGGGGCAGCAGCCCATTACTGGAATCAGGGCTCATAACAGGAACTTCTGCAAACAACCAGTGAAGTTCAGAGAACACCAAACACTCCACAGTCTAACTCTGAACTTCATATATTCTCTTCTAAATGGATATGTCAGAACATCTGTTTAGTATTCTGAGGAACATTTGCCATGAACCAGAAGTTACTTTAAGAAGTGACAATGGAAAAACAGTGCATTAAAGAAAGGGGAGACAAGGATGGATCTTGTTCTTCTATCTCTTCAATTTATACGGTTAATATAACAATGGCAGCACCACGAGAGAGGACAGCTGGAATGAAAGTAGGAATTCAAATCACTAACGATTTGAGTTATGCAGTTGACACCATTTTGCTCGCTGAAAAGTAAAGCACATTTATAAGAGCTCACTGGGAAAGTAAAAATGGAAAGCGAACAACGTAAATTAAAGTTAAACACAAAGAAGATAAATTTCACGTCAACCAGCAGTCTAGCGAACTTGCTACTAAAGGAAAAGAGATAGGAGTAATAAATATACAGTGATACCTCATCTTACAAACCCAAACTTTTCGAGATACAAACCCGGGATTTAAGATTTTTTTGCCTCTTCTTACAAACTATTTTCACCTTACAAACCCACCGCTGCGGCTGGGATGCCCCTCCTCTGGACTTCTGTTGCCAGTGAACCACCCATTTTTACGCTGCTGGGATTCCCCTGCAGTATCATAAAAACATGGAAGTCCGGAGGTGGGGTTTCCCAGCGAGGGGAGCCTCAGTGAAATCGCAGCATCGCAAAAACACAGAGATCCGGAGGTGGGGTTTCGAGGACTTTGGTGTTTTTGCGATGCTGCGATTTCACTGAGGCTCCCTTCACTGGGAAACCCCACCTCCGGACTTCCGTTGCCAGCGAAGCGCTCATTTTTGCGATGCTGGGATTCCCCTGCTGGGATTCCCCTGCAGCATCACAAAAACACAGAAGTCCGGAGGTGGGGTTTCCCATGGAGGGGAGCCTCAGGGGAATCCCAGCAGCGCAAAAATGGGGGCTCCGGCTGGCAAAAGAGGTTAATTTTGGGCTTGCACGCATTAATCGCTTTTCCATTGATTCTTATGGGAAACATTGTTTCGTCTTACGAACTTTTCACCTTAAGAACATCGTCCTGGAACCAATTAAGTTTGTAAGACAAGGTATCACTATATTTGGGTTTTGGGAGGGGACTGTCGCGATAGTGAAAATGATTAAAGTCCGTTTGAACCTTAAAATTATCGCGGAGGTGATGGATGGAAGCTGTTTAGTCATTTGTTCAAAACAAGATTAGTAGTTTTAACATTTGGAAATGTTAAAAAATAAACTAAGAATATTGAAGGATGCGTTTGTTTGAATTGATTGATTTAATATAATAAACCTTTTTAACCATCCATCTCCCTCATAAAGGTGGGTCTTGTGGAAACCAGAATTTAAAAGTACACATACCTGTTCTGCCGGCATGTCCCAACCACCCGTAATTACAAGGTAATTAGTCCAAACAGACACACACCGCACGATAGAAGGAAAACAAAAGGTCACAATGTATGAACAAACAAAGAACTACTTTGTTTGTTCAAAAGATTAATAACTGAGTTTTTTTTTGGGGGGGGGGGCCAAAAAAAGCCAGATGCAAAAGGAAAAAAAATAATTGTGAAAGCTTTAAAAGTGTGTACTTGCTAAAAGGAAAGGCAAGAATTGTCTCTCAATAACAGTCAATGAACAGATTTTAAAGAAATATCCAAATAAACGGATCTTATGTCTTCCGAATGTTAAAAACATATTATTTGGCCTTAATGGCCTTCTAACATAGCCCATTCTTCTCTCTAATGGTAGATTATTTCATCAAGAATTAGTAAATTAAGAAATGAAAGTTCTCTGCTACGGTAATTTCAGGGTTCTATTAAAAAGATGGAAAAAAAGATGAAAAATAGCAGTAGCTTTTCTACTAAAGATAATAACACAGTACATTAACACTTCAAAACCAATCAATCAGCCAGGACTGGATTTAGCTAGATTCCTGCCCCTGAAAACAAGACTGTATAAATAGCTATGATAGAGCAGCAACCCGATAAGGCCTTAAGTTTCAATTAATGACTATTTTCACAATTTGGAGAAAGCTATGATTCCTTTGAATGGAAAATGCAATGGAATATCGATACCTCTGCTTGAAAAAAAAGAAATGTACTTTAAGACAGAGGGAAAACAGAACCCAGGGATCATTAAAGAATAAAGATCAATAAGAAACTGAGAAACATCTTTTTAGGCAGGAAACAGACTCACAACCTTTGTCAATGGGCCATCAAGGACTGGGCTCATCTCACTCACCCCTCCCACCTTTGTCAATGTATTTATTTATTATTAGAGTTGGAAGGGACCTTGCAGGTCATCTAGTCCAACCCTCTGCTGGTGCAGGAGACCCTACTCCAATAGCAGTCCAGTCTTTTATTGAAGGTCGCTAGCGTTGGAGCGTTCACCACCTCTGCGGACAAGCCGTTCCACTGGTTGATCGCTCACAAAGTTCCTCCTTATTTCCAGGTTGAATCTCTCCTTGGTCAGCTTCCAACCGTTGCTCCTTGTCTGGTCTTCTGGTACTTTGGAAAATAATGTGTCCCCCTCCTCCCTGTGGCAGCCTCTGAAGTATTTGTAGACTGCTATCATGTCCCCCATGTGTTCTGCCGGCGTGTTTCAACCGCCCGTAATTACAGGGTAATTAGTCCAGGAAGACACACACCACACGATAAAAGGAAAACCCAAAAGTTTTTATAAACAGAAAAACAGAAACAGCTCCCTTTTTAAATATCAAAGGGATTTTCTGGTACACACAAGGCACCGGTTAAATGCAATCCAATTGCTCACCCAATAACTGGGAAATTGAGTCAAATTCTAAAGTCCAGAGAGTCCACACACACAATCTTGAACAGCACAAAACCCACGATCTTGACGAAACAATGAATCAGATAAACTGCCATGAGGCTAAAACACCAAGCTGCACTTTTATCTGTAGCACTAATTACAGCAGCTCCACCCAACCACAGGTGGCCTCATTTTCTCTTGTAATAATCCTTCAGTTGTTGTCTCCTATGCTTCACTCTACGCATGCGTGGATGTGTCGTTAATTCTTGTTCAGAATCCAGGGATGATACAGATGATTGATCTCCTCCTGGGCTGTCTGCCAAACTCCCCTCTTCCCTGTCACTCACGCTTCCTTGGTCAGAGGAGGCTTCGTCAGCAGATTCCATCAGGAGCAAAACAGGCCTGTGGCATGTGGATGTTTCCCCCACACCCACCTGCACATTCCTTGGGGCAGGAGATGGGCCAGAGCTAACCACAACACCCTGGAGCTTCTCTTTGCAAGACTATCCATGCCCAATTCCTGCAACCTTTCCTCGTATGTTTTAGTTTCTGTTCCCTTTATCCTTCTGGTTGCTCTCTTCTGCACTTTTCTAGAGTTTCAATGTCTCTTTTGTAGTGTGGTGACCAAAACTGAATGCAGTACTCTAGGTGTGGTCTCACTAGGGCATTATAAAGTGGTAATAGCACCTCTCTTCTCTTGGAGTGTATTCCTCTGTTTATATTTTTGTTCATCTACAAAAAGATATTGATAAAATTGAACGGGTCCAAAGACGTCCTAGTGGAAGATCTTAAGCATAAAACGTATCAGGAAAGACTTCATGAACTCAATCTGTATAGTCTGGAGGACAGAAGGAAAAGGGGGGACATGATCGAAACTTTTAAATATGTTAAAGGGTTAAATAAGGTTCAGGAGAGAAGTGTTTTTAATAGGAAAGTGAATGAACACAAGAACAAGGGGACACAATCTGAGGTTAGTTGGGGGAAAGAACAGAAGCAACGTGAGAAAATGTTATTTTACTGAAAAGAGTAGTAGATGCTTGGAACAAACTTCCAGCAGATATGGTTGGTCAATCCACAGTAACTGAACTGAAACATCCCTGGGATAAACATATATCCATCCTAAGATAAAATACAGGAAATAGTATAAGGGCAGAGTAGATGGACCATGAGGTCTTTTTCTGCCGTCAGTCTTCTATGTTTCTATGTTTCTATGATGTTTCTATGATGTTTCTATGATGTTTCTATGATGTTTCTATGATGTTTCTATGATGTTTCTATGATGTTTCTATGATGTTTCTATGTTTCTATGTTTCTATGTTTCTATGTTTCTATGTTTCTATGTTTCTATGTTTCTATGTTTCTATGTTTCTATGTTTCTATGTTTCTATGTTTCTATGTTTCTATGTTTCTATGTTTCTATGTTTCTATGTTTCTATGTTTCTATGTTTCTATGTTTCTATGTTTCTATGATAAATGGACTTATCCATTGGAATGCTAATTAGGCCGAGCTTGGAGTTTTTGTGTGCTTATATCAATAAAGAGTTTGATTTATTCATAAAATAAAGGATTTTTGAGTTTGGGGTTTCCCTCCAAGGGCTGTGCACAGAATAAGGAAGTATACTGTATGTGAAATGGGACATCTAGCAGTTGGCTAAAATAACTGAGCCAAACTTTAAATTATTTATTGTGCCTTCAAGTCAGAGTTGATGCCTGGTCACTTCTACCTGGATTACTTCATGAAGTTTTCTTGGCAGTGTTCATATAAGTGGTTTGCTTGACTGCGAGAGAGTGACTAGTCCAAGGTCATCCAGCTGATTTCACTCTAAGGCAGCCTACAAAGAGAGCTAGGAGGTGGATGCGACCATCGCTGACTTAGCCATCAAAGGACTCATTTGGGACTCATTGCCTGCCCAGAGTCACGCCTAAATAAATTTTTTGGGTTTTTTAAAAATTATTATTTATTATTATTTATTGGATTTGTATGCTGCCCCTCTCTGTAGACTCGGGGCAGCTAACAACAATGATAAAAACAGCATGTAACAATCCAATACTAAAACAACTAAAAAAACCCTTATTATAAAACCAAACATACATACAGACATACCATGCATAAAATTGTAGAGGCCTAGGGGGAAGGAATATCTCAATTCCCCCATGCCTGATGGCAGAGGTGGGTTTTAAGGAGCTTACGAAAGGCGAGGAGGGTGGGGGCAATTCTAATCTCTGGGGGGAGCTGGTTCCAGAGGGCCGGGGCCGCCACAGAGAAGGCTCTTCCTCTGGGTCCCGCCAAACAACATTGTTTGGTTGACGGGACCCGGAGAAGGCCAACTCTGTGGGACCTAACCGGTCGCTGGGATTCGTGCGGTAGGAGGCGGTCCAGTGCCATGAAGGGCTTTATAGGTCATAAGCAACACTTTGAATTGTGACCAGAAACTGATTGGCAACCAATGCAGACTGCGGAGTGTTGGTGTAACATGGGCATATTTGGGAAAGCCCATGATTGCTCTCGCAGCTGCATTCTGCACGATCTGAAGTTTCTGAACACTCTTCAAAGGTAGCCCCATGTAGAGAGCGTTACAGTAGTCGAGCCTCGAGGTGATGAGGGCATGAGTGACTGTGAGCAGTGACTCCCGGTCCAAATAGGGCCACAACTGGTGCACCATGCGAACCTGGGCAAATGCCCACCTCGCCACAGCTAAAAGAGATTTTGGTTCCATAATAAGCTTCTGGTTTTTTGTTTCAAAGTCTTGGGACTTTGAATTCACAGTCTCAAAGACCTAACGTAGTGCCTTAACTACATAAGAACATAACATAAGAAGAGCCCTGCTGAATCAGGCCAAAGCCCAACGAGTCCAGCATTCTGTGTCCCACAGTGGCCCACCAATTGTCCATGTGGATCTTGAGCAGAAAGAGAAGGCAAGACCCTCCCTTTCCCTTGACCCCCAACAAATGGGACCCAAGGGACTCCTGCCTGCCTCAACCAACATAGAAGCAGCACATGGACATCTGTTTCAATAACCACTGATACACTTGGCATCCACGAATCTGTCTAATCCTGCCTTGAAGCTATCCAGGCTGACAGCTGTCACGACCTCTTCTGGAAGTGAATTCCATAAATCAATGACCCTCTGGGTGAAGAGATATTTCCCTTTATTTGTCCTCACTTTCTTACCTATGAGCTTTAGGGAGGGTCCCCTTGTCCTAGTATTGTGGGATAGAGAAAATATTTTTTCTCTATCCACCTTTTCTATCACATGCGTGATTTTATACCCTTCGATCAAGTCACCCCTTAAACGCCAACGATATCCAATACTTTCTAGAAAGTATTTGAATTCAAAATTGTTCAAACTATAATAACTAAGAATTGTTATGCGACATGATTATTTTCCTATCTTTTCAAACATTATACTTCCCGGTTTATTGTGATTTGAATATGAAAGCCTAAAACAGGCTTTGAATATTCTGGAAGTATTTTTAGGTCAAAATCTTTTGTTTTGGGTTTGAAGCAGTGGCTTGTTGTTTTGTTTTCTTTTATTCTTTTGTTTTGAGGGTTTGTTGTCAGAATAGTTGGAGTAAACTGTTTTTTATTTTTATTTTTGTCATATAAACTTAATTCAACATGGTATAGATTCAGGTTTTTTCCCCAAAACCCCATGAAATTGTTGTGGTTAGCTCTGGCCCAGCTCCTGCCACAAGGACTATGGATGTGGGGGAGACATCCACATGCTGCAGGCCTGTTTTGCCACTGGTGGAATCTGATGATGAAGGCTCCTCTGACCAAGAAGACATGAGTGACAGGGAGGAGGAGAGTGGGGCAAACAGCTCAGAAGGAGATCAATTCTCTAGCTCCTCCTTGGATTCGGAACAAGAGTTAATGATACAGCCACGCATGCGGAGAGCGATGCATAGGCAGCAACAACTGAGAGATTATTATCGAAGAAAATGAGGCCACCTGTGGTTGGGTGGGGCTGTGGTCATTAGTGAGGCTGCTATAAAGAGCAGCCTGTGGGTTTGGCCATTGTGGAGGATTATCTGATCGTCGTGTTTCGTGACTGCTTTGCTGACTTTGACCTTTTGTGTGCTGATTTTTCCCCGCTTTGAAACTAAACCAGAGCAAAGTGTGTTTCACTTTGTGAAAGAAGAAGGACTTTGAATTGCCTCACAGCTGCAAGCTAAGTATCACAGAACTGATAAGGGACTTGTACAAATTACCAGTTTGTTTGGAGACGAGTGCTCTTTGCTATACCAAAAGAGGGCTTGGTTTATTTGAATTTTCATTATAAAGAACATTGTTTTGAATTTTCAAACGTGTGTGTGTCTGAAATTTGTACCTGTGAATTTTTGGGAGGATTCTACCAGAGAGCTCGACAGAACAGAAATTATTTCTTGCCTGAAGAACCAGGCAAGAATGTGACCCCAAATATGCACTTGGGATTGTTCTCCAATTAGGTTAGTAAATTCAGCTGAATGGCTTCTTGCCATTTTGATCCTAAAACACAGGAGTGTCCAAAGGAAACTCTCTAACTCAACCAAATGTACATGGATAATAAATAGGAGATATTACTAATATAAATTAGATAGCAACAGACTGAAGCATTTCCAACTTGATAAATTAAATGTTATGGCCAATTAAAATGAACAGTCACAGTCTGATATTATGTAATTATATCATCAGATAATGATCCATAATGCCATTATAATAAATTCATATACAGTATAGTGGAAATTATAAAATGTTGAGCCTAGAATGAAAAAAAAAGATTCTATACTGTTTTTAAACCAAAATCAATAAGCTGGTATAAGCAGTTCAATAATACAATATTTATTTGGAACCCTTGCATTATTATTAGTGTAGGAGGAAGGTTTAGTATTTTAATCAAGCCTATTGACTAGGAGTAGCAGATTGAGGATGTAAAAACTTGAATTATTTCCATGAAGCAGCAAAGTTTGAGTAGCTCTTTGTTCTCGTTTAATAATTATTTTCAATTTTGCAACTCAGATCTGCCATAGTGTTCAATATTTTGCAACGCAGAATCAGCCATGGTGTTCAATATTAATTTTGAAAGTTGTGCCTTCACCTTTTTATACAAACAGTTTTCAATGCTCCATATTTATTCAATTCGATTCGGTTTGCTCAATTTAGACACTCTCCAACTCTCCAGATCTTAATATAAACAGGACAAAGAAATTCAATAGCTATAATTCACAATTCAAATTGTTGGTAATGACCTTTAAAGCCCTACATGGCATTGGGTCAGAATACATCCGGAACCACCTTCTACCGCACGAATCCCAGTGGCCGATAAGGTCCCACAGAGTTGGCCTTCTCCGGGTCCCGTCGACCAAACAATGTCGTTTGGCGGGCCCCAGGGGAAGAGCCTTCTCTGTGGCGGCCCCGGCCCTCTGGAATCAACTCCCCCCAGAGATTAGAACGGCCCCCACCCTCCTTGTCTTTCGCAAATTACTCAAGACCCACCTTTGTCGCCAGGCATGGGGGAGTTAGGATATTCCTTCCCCTAGGCCATTTCAAGTTATGTATGGTATGTTTGTGTGTATGTTTGGTTTTTATAATAAGGGTTTTTAGTTGTTTTATTAAATTGGATTGTTACATGTTGTTTTTTATCATTGTTGTTAACTGCCCCGAGTTTGCGGAGAGGGGCGGCATACAAATCCAATAAAATAATAATAATAATAATAATAATAATAATAATAATAATAATAATAATAATATAAAAAAGAATGTGCTGTTTGAAATACCAAACTTTATCTTTCCATCACCACTAATATATGAAAAACAGCCATTCCAGAAAAGAGCAGTTCAGATGTGATTTTTCTAAGCCACCTGTTAAAGAATTCTGCAAAAGATTTTACTCAACATATTCTACAACTGAAGTGACTAAATGTTGAATAAGCCTGAAATGTAATGGTTGGTAAATCATTCAACCTATATTAGACTATTATTTATATTTGCTCCAAGACATTTTAGATAAAGAGAGATGGATTATGTATTCAGTTACATTTCATTTTCATATGTTTCTGTCAAAAATCAATTCAGTCCATCCTCTGCATTAAACTGCTATTTAGTGAAATGCATATAATATCCATTAGTCTCCTCTTCCATGATAAACTCATCCATTAATTTAGCGCATTTTTGTATCTTACTCTCTATGATTACAAAAAAATGCTGGAGACAGAAGCTATGCTGTTTCAATCTAAAATAATTCCTGGAAATGCAAGTTGTCATATTTACAAATAAATTCAAAATGCTTTAAGTAGGTGCTTTAACTTTCAAGGTATTTCTGAAATGGAATACTAGCTAAACATGTATACAGACATACACATTCTGTAAAAGACCTTGGAATACTAATATCAAATGACCTAAGTGCTAAAGCCCACTGCAATAATATCGCCCAAAAAGCCTCTAGAGTTGTTAACCTGATCCTACGCAGCTTCTGCTCAGGCAATCTCACTCTACTCACAAGAGCCTACAAAACCTTTGCCAGACCCATCCTAGACTACTGCTTATCTGTCTGGAACCCATACCACATCTCGGACATCAACACCCTCGAAAACGTCCAAAGATATTTCACCAGAAGAGCCCTTCACTCCTCCACTCAAAACAGAATATCCTACGAAAATAGACTAACAATCCTGGGCCTAGAAAGCCTAGAACTACGGCGCCTAAAACACGATTTGAGTATTGCCCACAAGATCATATGCTGCAATGTCCTACCGGTCAATGACTACTTCAGCTTCAACCGCAACAACACAAGAGCATGCAACAGATTCAAACTTAATACGAACCGCTCCAAACTTGACTGTAAAAAATATGATTTCAACAACCGAGTTATCGAAGCGTGGAACTCATTACGGGACTTAATTGTGTCAACCCCTAACCCCCAACATTTCTCCCTTAGACTCTCCACGATTGACCTCTCCAGGTTCCTAAGAGGCCAGTAAGGGGCGTACATAAGTGCACTGGTGTGCCTTTCGTCCCCTGTCCAAATGTCTTTCCTTTCTCTCACTTATCATATATATTTTCTTCCTTTCATATATCCTCTCCTCTAAGTTCACTTTCACCCTTATATATATTATCACATGTCTATTTTTCTTCCTATGTATTTGTGTATTGGACAAATGAATGAATAAATAAATAAATAAAAATAAACAAACATCATATTTACAGGAAGGGATTTCTCGGTAAAAGTCTTTCAGATGAAATACCGTCTCCAGTTTCTAAGGAATATTTTAAAACTCATTAGAAAATAAACACAAGTTAACAATTTTCACTATAGTAGGCCTAATACTTGACTAGACAATTACAATTGGAGATCTTCATAACACTGATGTATTATTGTCCTCTCCGAGACATGCAAACACATATATTCCCCACAAAATGTCCATGGGTATATTTTGGACATCTACAAGTGAATGAGGAAATAGCCATCCATGCAAAGTTTCTCACTCATTTGCACTCATTTCACACGAGCTCACTCATTTATGTATGTGAGCAAGGAAATATCGAAATAAATGCATATGAAAATAAACAAAAATATAATATGGTAACGGTGTCACTAATGCTGTTCTCAATACAATGGCACTTCTACTTACGCAGTTAATTTATTCCATGACCAGGTTCTTCAGTAGAAAAGTTTGTAAGAAGAAGCAATTTTTCCCGTAGGAATCAATGTAAAAGCAAATAATGTGTGCGACTGGGGAAACCACAGGGAGGGTGGAGGCCCTGTTTCCTCCCAAGAGATTCCTAGAGAGATCCCACAGAGGCTTCTCCCTGCCTTTTCCGGCCCAGGAGATTCCTAGAGAGGCCCAACGGAGGCTTCTCCCTGCCTTTTCCAGCCCAGGAGAATCCTAGAGAGGCCCCACAGAGGCTTCTCCCTGCCTTTTCCAGACCAGGAGATTCCTAGAAAGGCCCCACGGAGGCTTCTCCCTGCCTTTTCCGGCCCAGGAGACTCCTAGAGAGGCCCCACGGAGGCTTCTCCCTGCCTTTTCCGGCCCATGAGATTCCTAGAGAGGCCCCACGGAGGCTTCTCCCTGCCTTTTCCGGCCCAGGAGAATCCTAGAGAGGCCCCACGGAGGCTTCTCCCTGCCTTTTCCGGCCCAGGAGATTCCTAGAAAGCCCCAACGGAGGCTTCTCCCTGTCTTTTTCGGCCCAGGAGATTCCTAGAGAGGCCCCACGGAGGCTTCTCCCTGCCTTTTCCGGCCCAGGAGACTCCTAGAGAGGCCCCACGGAGGCTTCTCCCTGCCTTTTCCGGCCCATGAGATTCCTAGAGAGGCCCCACGGAGGCTTCTCCCTGCCTTTTCCGGCCCAGGAGAATCCTAGAGAGGCCCCACGGAGGCTTCTCCCTGCCTTTTCCGGCCCAGGAGATTCCTAGAAAGCCCCAACGGAGGCTTCTCCCTGTCTTTTTCGGCCCAGGAGATTCCTAGAAAGGCCCCACAGAGGCTTCTCCCTGCCTTTTCCGGTTACAGTTTCGGAAGCTCGGTTTTATATCTAGAAAAGTTTGTAGGTAGAGGTACCACTCTATTTCAAAGCCTTTAAAAAAGAGAACAATGCAGAAAGGTTGGAATAAAGAGACATCCTGTGCCTCTTGCCTTATATATATCTGCAGATAAGCTAATTTATGATTCCTCTGTGCGACGGAAAGGTGACGCATCCTTGCAAAGTGCAGTCAAGTCATATTTATCTAAATCTGTAAGAAGAATCACCCAGGTCTTTTAAAGCTAACATTCTGTCTTCTGACATCTTAAACAGAAGACTAGCATATGTAGTGCATTATTATTATTCAAGCAATGTTAGTCCCGGGGTAACATCTCCAGAGGCCCTTAAGGGCAGCCGTTTATTGCTGCTATACTCCTGCTACATTATTCCTATGCAGATATGTCGAAAGGAATCATCATCAGATCACAAGTTCCTTCCTGCCCCTGAAAGGCATGACAATTCTTTATCTACATCCGGCGCCAAGTGGCACAAAAAATGTCAGCACTTTGTGACAGAGACTTTAAACTAATGTGCAGAATCACCTCCGCGAGTGCACGGGAATATTAAAGATTCTATCTGGCTGTCAGCTTTTCATCAAGGCTTCCGAAAGCACAAGGAATCGGAAATTAATCCACATTGTGTTTCTCATTGGATACTGTCATCTTCCCACTCCGGAATATCTTGCAGAGTTGACTTGTAGAATAATTGCTGCTGAGATAAGCCCTTTTTTTTCCTGGACTATGTGCAATTAATTCTCTCCAGTAAAAGAGAGGGAAGGAATTTGACACTTTAATAATGTTTAAGCATAGCTAATCTCTTTCTTTTCTACTCAGATGTTTCCTAAATATAAAGAAGAAAAGAAGATTTGAAATTACTTACAGCTGTCTCTTCTTATGTAAATCGTTGAAGGACCTGTAATAATCTATCATAAACACCCAAGATGAAATAATAAAAATCAGGACTAGCAAAGAATTACCGTAAAGATGGCTGCACCTGTTGTGGTTAGCTCTGGCCCAGCTCCTGCCCCAAGGACTGTGGATGTGGGGGAGACATCCACATGCTGCAGGCCTGTTTTGCCCCCGGTGGAATCTGCTGATGAAGGCTCCTCTGACCAAGAAGACATGAGTGACAGGGAGGAGGAGAGTGTGGCAGACAGCTCAGAAGGAGATCAATTATCTGTCTCCTCCTTGGATTCAGAACAAGAGTTAATGATACAGCCACGCATGTGGAGAGCGATGCATAGGCAGCAACAACTGAGAGATTATTATCAAAGAAAATGAGGCCACCTGTGGTTGGGTGGGGCTGTGGTCATTAGTGAGGCTGCTATAAAGAGCAGCCTGTGGGTTTGGCCATTGTGGAGGATTATCTGATCGTTGTGTTTCGTGACTGCTTTACTGACTTTGACCTTTTGTGTGCTGATTTTCCCCCGCTTTGAAACTAAACCAGAGCCAAGTGTATTTCACTTTGTGAAAGAAGAAGGACTGTGAATTGCCTCACAGCTGCAAGCTAAGTATCACAGAACTGATAAGAGACTTGTACCAATTTCCAGTTTGTTTGGAGACGAGGGCTCTTTGCTATACCAAAAGAGGGCTTAGGTTAAGGGAATTTTCATTATAAAGAACATTGTTTTGAATTTTCAAACGTGTGTGTGTCTGAAATTTGTACCTGTGAATTTTTGGGAAGATTCTACCAGAGAGCCTGACAGAACAGCACCATATAATTGCCCTGAATACTGTATAACCATTACGCTTATCAGAATCTATCATATAATTAGACAGTCAAAAGCAAGGCATTTAATACCATTTATAAAACATAGGTTGAACTAAATTTACTTCTCTAATTTATCTACCTTACGATAAAATTAATGTGCCCCCCATTTTTTTAAAAAAAAATAGTAACTCATCACCTCGAGGCTTGACTACTGTAACGCTCTCTACATGGGGCTACCTTTGAAAAATGTTCGGAAACTTCAGATCGTGCAGAATGCAGCTGCGAGAGCAATCATGGGCTTTCCCAAATATGCCCATGTTACACCAACACTCCGCAATCTGCATTGGTTGCCGATCAGTTTCCGGTCACAATTCAAAGTGTTGGTTATGACCTATAAAGCCCTTCATGGCACCGGACCAGATTACCTCAGGGACCGCCTTCTGCTGCACGAATCCCAGCGACCAGTTAGGTCCCACAGAGTGGATCTTCTCCGGGTCCCGTCAACTAAGCAATGTCGCCTGGCGGGACCCAGGGGAAGAGCCTTCTCTGTGGCGGCCCCGGCCCTCTGGAACCAACTCCCCCCAGAGATTAGAACTGCCCCCACCCTCCTTGCCTTTCGTAAACAACTTAAAACCCACCTCTGCCGCCAGGCATGGGGGAATTGAGATCCTCTTTCCCCCTAGGCCTTTACAATTCTATGCATGGTATGTATGTATGTATGTTTGGTTTTTATATTAATTGATTTTTAATCATCAATACCAAATTACTATTGTACACTGTTTTATTGTCGCTGTTAGTCGCCCCGAGTCTCTGGAGAGGGGCGGCATACAAATCCAATAAATAAATAAATAAATAAATAAATAACTAATTTAGAATAATGACGGAGAGATAGCACAAATGAACACTGTCATAAAAGCTGAGAATAATGCCCAAAGATTAAACACAAAAAGCAAACGATTATATTAGAAAAGTGTATGATAATTTAAACAGCATAATGCTTTACAAATGAAATGGTGATGAGTCATAGGGATCACCATTAAAACTGTATAACCAAAATGATGATATCCAGTTATACATCTCCACCCCATGTCCAGTCAGCGAAGCAGTGGAAGTGATGTGTCGGTGCCTGGAGGCTGATGGGGTCTGGATGGGTGTCAACAAACTCAAACTCAACCCAGACAAGACGGAGTGGCTGTGTGTTTTGCCTCCCAAGGACAATTCCATCTGTCCGTCCATTACCCTGGGGGGGGAATTATTTCTGCCCCCAGAGAGGGTCTGAAACTTGGGCGTCCTCCTCGATCCACAGCTAACATTGGAACATCATCTTTCGGCTGTGGCGAGGAGGGCGTTTGCCGAGGTTTGCCTGGTGCACCAGTTGCGGCCCTATTCGGACAGGGAGTCATTGCTCACGGTCACTCATGCCCTCATCACCTCGAGGTTCGACTACTGCAACACATTCTACATGGGGCTACCTCTGAAAAGTGTTTGGACACTTCAGATCATGCAGAATGCGGCCGCGAGAGCTATCGTGGGGTTACCTAGATTCACCCACGTCTCTCCAACACTCCGTGGCTTGCACTGGCTGCCGATCAGTTTCTGGTCACAATTCAAAGTATTGGTAATGACCTATAAAGGCCTACATGGCATCGGACCAGAATACCTCCGGAACCGCCGTCTGCCGCACGAATCCCAGCGGCCAAAAAGGTCCCACAGAGTAGGCCTTCTCTGGGTCCCGTCGACTAAACAATCTCGTCTGGCAGGACGTAGGAGAAGAGCCTTCTCTGTGGTGTCCCCGGCCCTCTGGAATCAACTCCCCCTGAAATTCGAATTGCCCCCACCCTCCTTGCCTTCTGCAAGATGTTAAAGACCCATTTATGCTGCCAAGCATGGGGGGATTAACTTCCCCCCACCTCACCTTTTCTGACTGAAACATTTGAGATTGGTGTGACTGTTTTAGAATTGCTAGTTTTTAACAATACAGGTTTTTTTTAATATAGTTTCTATTGGGTTTGTATTTATTGTATTTTATTGTTGCTATGAGCCGCTCGGAGTCCTCTGAGAGAGGCAGCAGACAAATCAATCAATCAATCAATCAATCAATCAATCAATCAATCAATCAATCAATCAATCAAATAAATAAATAAATAAATAAATAAATAAATAAATAAATAAATAAATAAATAAATAAATAAATAAATAAATAAATAAATAAATAAATAAATAAATAAATAAATAAATAAATAAGCAAGCAAGCAAGCAAGCAAGCAAACAAACAAATAAATAAAGCATACGTGAGCTGGAGCTAACATAGGACAACGGCTCATGTGCCTTCAAATATGGCTCGGCGTGCCACCTGCAGCACATGTGCCATAAGTTCACCATCCCTACCTAATAAACACAGTAGAAAAAATACGGAACCCAAAAGTGTATTTTTCCTCTTTTTACCAAGACAAAAGTCTGTGACAGGTTACAATAGACAAATAAATTGAAAATAGATTGGCATAACACTCTTATAACCAGCTCAATATTCTAAATCAAGATCTAATTATGTATTTGTTCCATAGGGAAGCAGGAGAAAATTAACTGTCCAGTTTGGATAAATGAAGTGGATTGTCAGTCTCTCTTCCACTGATGTAGTTGCTTTACTTAATAATTCATGGCTCATATTTGACAGATACTGTTGAGCAGACAAGCACAGCAACTGTTTTGATTTCCACTGATAGGGTAAGGAAAGTAGGACGTTTTCTCGTAAGTTTTCTTAAAAGTTTCTTCCCAAGAGCCATTCTTCTTTCTTGCACTTAATGTATGTGTATGTATGCATGCATATATATTATAGTACATATACTGTATATACACACAGATACACATACAAATGTATACAGTCGCTCTTGCCCTCATCACCTCGAGGCTCGACTACTGTAACGCTCTCTACATGGGGCTACCTTTGAAAAGTGTTCGGAAACTTCAGATCGTGCAGAATGCAGCTGCGAGAGCAATCATGGGCTTTCCCAGATATGCCCATGTCACACTCCGCAGTCTGCATTGGTTACCGATCAGTTTCCGGTCACAATTCAAAGTGTTAGTCTTGACCTATAAAGCCCTTCATGGCATCGGACCAGAATATCTCCGGGACCGCCTTCTGCCGCATGAATCCCAGCGACCGATTAGGTCCCACAGAGTTGGCCTTCTCCGGGTCCCGTCGACCAAACAATGTCGTCTGGCAGGTCCCAGGGGAAGAGCCTTCTCTGTGGCGGCCCCGACCCTCTGGAACCAGCTCCCCCCTGAGATTAGAACAGCCCCCACCCTCCTTGCCTTTCGCAAACTCCTTAAGACCCACCACTGTCGCCAGGCATGGGGGAATTGAAATATCTTCCCCAGGCCTATACTGTTTATGTATGGTATGTTGTGTGAATGTTTTTTTTAAATTATGGGGTTTTAGCTTTCTAATTATTGAATTTGTATTTTACACTGTTTTTCTGTTGCTGTTGTGAGCCGCCCTGAGTCTGTGGAGGGGGCGGCATACAAATTTAATAAATAAATAAAATAAATACTGTTCAAAAAAATAAAGGGAACACTCAAATAACACATCCTAAATATCTGAATGAATGAAATATTCTCATTGAATATTGCACAACAGCCCGTGAAATTGATTGTCAATCAGTGTTGCTTCCTAAGTGGATAGTTTGATTTCACAGACGTTTTATTTACTTGGCGTTTACTTGGAGTTATATTGTGTTGTTAAAGTGTTCCCTTTATTTATTTTTTTGAGCAGTGTATATACAGACTTTCATTCATTTCTGTTCTTTATTCACCAAGATACCACTCCAAATTAAAATGAGCAATCAATGTATACTGAAAAGCACATGGATATTTAGCATAAATTTACACAGGAGTATCAATACATTCTCTTAATTAGAGCAACATACATAGCAGCTGGTCAGAACACTGGTTGATAGGAAACTTATTTTTTTCCTGTTCTTGTTTCAGTTTCAGATTTCAGTACGTTTATAGATAGTCACTTAATCAGTTTTACTAGCAGCAAGTGTAAAGTATATACTGTTATATGAAAACCTGAAAAGCTTCTGAAATTTACACTCTGTATATCCGTGTATTTCCTGCAGTGGGAGCAGGGGAGAATCCTTTACTAAATGATTATATATTTTTTAAATTTAATTTTATTTTGTCCAATACACAATGAGGGTTTTAGTGGGTATATATATACATACACATAGTAAAATACATGATGAAGGTTATAGAGGAGATACACATAGTAAAATATATCTAAGAAAGAATAGAAAATAAGATATAGGAATAGAACATATCAATGAAAGAATAGAAGAAGAGATATAGGAATGAAAAAAGGAATAGGAGATATAGGAGAGCAATAGGACAGGGGACGGAAGGCACTCTGGTGCACATCAATAGAAACACCAACAAATCAGCATATGTTAGTTAACCATCAGAATATTTGCAATGCAAAATGCACAGAAAATTGTGGCTTGTCTTACATCAGGGATTAAAGGGAACTGTCATTGTAGGCTTCCAAAACAAACAACCTCCTTTGACTTACCTGCCAAATTGCCCTTTCAGAAGTTGACAAGTTTCCCAATTTGAAAAACTGCCTAATATGACTGCAATGTAAACACATATTCAACCTCTATTTGTCTGCGTGTCGGCCCCAGCCAATAACCATCCCAAATCATACATCCCAAATCAGAAACAAACATTGTCTGTCACTTACCAGCTCTTCGTGAAGTTGGGAAATGAGCTCATCTTTCTCTTTTAGTTGGAGCTTCAGAGTCAGGCATTCATCTTTCATTATATCCTATAATAACATCAAAAGAGGAGTTACAAAGGGCTTAGCACTTTCCCCCCTGCTCCTCACAAGAAAACACAATGTCACACTGTGCCAATAATTACATCCAAGTAATTAATCTGGGGGCTCCCTTTTCACGTGTGATATTTCTAATAGCATATTCTGTTAGTAATACAAATATTGTAACCTAACGCCGCCGAAATACAAGCATATTATGCAAACCAAACTGTGAACGGAACCGTTTGTATTAGTGTGGGTAGTGTGTGTCATTTTTTTAAGACCCTGCAGTGCTCTGTGGACGAGGATATCCAATCACACAGGCAATCTTGCTTGGTTTTCTAGTCATCTCCTCTTTTCAGAAAGTTATGGACGTAAGCAGTTTTATTATATTGTTTAATAATAGGGAATAGAACAAAGTCCATAATAAAATATTGCAAGTGGAACTTGCCATAATATTTTGCAAAGTGCTTTTTTTGATGTAAGATTCTGTGCAGGCAACTTTGCCCTCTTCCAGATTTATTCATTCCATAATAGTAGTAGTAGTAGTAGTAGTAGTAGTAGTAGTAGTAGTAGTAGTAGTAATAAATAATAATAATAATAATAATAATAATAATAATAATAATAATAATATTTGTATTGTATTTGTATTTATTGGATTTGTTTGCCGCCCCTCTCCGAAGACTCGGGGCGGCGAACAACAATATAAAAAGGCAATGTAAACAAATCTAATATTAAAAACAATCTTAAAAAACCCAATTTAAAGAACCACTCAGACATACAAGCACACCATGTATACATTCTATAAGCCTAGGAGGGAAGGGAAAATTTCAATTCCCCCATGCCTGACGACAGAGATGGGTTTTAAGGAGCTTGCGAAAGGCAAGGAGGGTAGGGGCAACTCTGATATCTGGGGAAAGCTGGTTCCAGAGGGTCGGGGCCGCCACAGAGAAGACTCTTCTCCTGGGTCCCGCCAAATAATAATAATAATAATAATAATAATAATAATAACAACAACAACAACAACAACAACAGAGTTGGAAGGAATCTTGGAGGTCTTCTAGTCCAGTGTTTCCCAAGCTTGGCTGGGGAATTCTGGGAGCTGAAGTCAAAATAGCTTCAAGTTGCCAAGGTTGGGAAACACTGGTCTAGCTAGTAAAAAACCAAGAAAGAATATAGTGAAATGTGTGGGAAAACTTGTGTATATATGAGACAAGACACTGACTAAAACATAGCAACATCTTTATCAAAAAAGCAGCCGGGATGAGCAGGGAAATGTATGTCTAACTTTGAAAGAACTAAAAAAAAAAAAATTGCAAATACCAGAAAATCTAAGGTGAAGAACAGGCTGTAATTTCGGAGACTGCTGTCTCTTAGCCATTACTGTCAAATGCATCGCAATTTGTTATGAAAGCTTTTAAAGCAAAGGAGAAAAGAAAGATGTAAGAACATAGATTCCGATTTAGGCGAGGGGGGGGGAAAATACTTTGAAATATGAATTCCACTACAGAAATTTGTCAGAGAAGCCTGTCTTCTAAAAATTAGCCACGGGAGATAGGGCGAGTGAAAAGGCTTAAGCACTGCAACCGTCTATGATTTCACATCTGACACAGCACCATTAAAAACACCCTCAAACATCCACCAAAGGACCAGAATATCTCCGGGACCGCCTTCTGCCGCATGAATCCCAGCGGCCAGTTAGGTCCCACAGAGTGGGTCTTCTCCGGGTCCCGTCAACGAAACAATGCCACTTGGCGGGACCCAGGAGAAGAGCCTTCTCTGTGGCGGCCCCGGCCCTCTGGAACCAACTCCCCCCAGAGATTAGAACTGCCCCTACCCTCCTTGCCTTTCGTAAGCTACTCAAAACCCACCTCTGCCGCCAGGCATGGGGGAATTAAGACTTCTTCTCCCCCTAGGCTGATACAACTGTATGTATGGTATGTGTGTACGTATGCTGGTTTTATACATTAAGGGGTCTTAAGTTAGTTTTTAGTATTGGATTTTTTTACTGTATATTATTCATGTATATTGTTCATGACTGTTGGTAGCCGCCCTGAGTTTTCGGAGAGGGGCGGCATATAAATCCAATGAATTGAATTGAATTGAATTGAAGCTGCTTTTGAAACATCTATTTGGTGGTTCTCAACCTTTCTAATGTGGTGACCCCCATCCATAAGTCTAGCGCCAATTCTCCCAACAGAGCTTTAAGCTGATTGGCAGGACGGTCAGAGGGACACTCCCATTGTAAATGCCTGATTGGTCGGATTGTAAAAATATGTTCCAAGGTGCCAGAATAGAAGCTTTAGTTCATAACACCAGGGGAAATTTGTCTTTTCCCTTGGTCTTAAGCGACCCCTGTGAAATGACCCCCAAAGCGATCCAGACCCCCAGATTGAGAACCACTGACCTATGTAAATAAAAATGTAAACGTTCATTCGTTCAAAATCTTAAATCTCCAAAGGTTCTTCACTGATTGCTTTGAAATTTTGACACAACATTGCATTCAAATATCTGTGTGTTTTTATATACCTATATTATATAGATGCCGTGCCATGTCTGGCGGGACCCAGGGGAAGAGCCTTCTCTGTGGCGGCTCCGACCCTCTGGAATCAACTCACCCCGGAGATCAGGACTGCCCCCACCCTCCTTGCCATTTGCAAACTCCTTAAAACCCACCTCTGCCGTCAGGGCATGGGGGAATTGATTCCCCCGGGCCGTTCCATTTTATGCATGGTATGTCTGGGATGTATGATTGCTTTTATATTAAGGGTTTTAAATTGTATTTCAGGCGGTAGGAAAAGCAAGTAGGATGCTTGGCTGCATAGCTAGAGGTATAACAAGCAGGAAGAGGGAGATTGTGATCCCCTTATATAGAGCGCTGGTGAGACCCCATTTGTAATAATACTGTGTCCAGTTCTGGAGACCTCACCTACAAAAAGATATTGACAAAATTGAAGGGGTCCAAAGACGGGCTACAAGAATGGTGGAAGGTCTTAAGCATAAAACGTATCAGGAAAGACTTCATGAACTCAATCTGTATAGTCTGGAGCAGGGGTCCCCAACCACAGAGCCGCGGACCAGTACCGGGCCGCGGGGCATGTTGCACTGGTCTGTGGAGTCAGCAGCTGCCGGCCCTCATGCCGCCACCCCCTCCCTCCAGCGCTTCGCCTCCCGCCGGGCAAGAGGCCTCGGGAGGCAGGTTCTGCCGGCCACAGGACGATGGATGGGACAGAGGGGCGGGAAGGACCGAGAGGCTCAAGCCTCTTTTGGCTTCTGTCGCGGGGCGCTTTTGCGTTTTTGGCTGGGGGGAGGCAGGAGGGCCAGCCTGACCCCCTCTCTCCAGCGCTTAGCTCCCGCTGGGCAAGAGGGCTTGGGAGGCAGGTTCTGCCGGCCACAGGACGATGGCGGGAAAGAGGGGCGGGGAGGACCAGCACCCCCATGCTTAATCCCGCCCCCAACCATGCCCCTTTCCGCCCCCACTGGGCCATAGAAAAATTGTCTTGCTGAAACTGGTCCCTGGTGGAAAAAACGTTGGGGACCACTGGTCTGGAGGACAGAAGGGAAAGGGGGGGACATGATCGAAACATTTAAATATGTCAAAGGGTTAAATAAGGTTCAGGAGGGAAGTGTTTTTAATAGGAAAGTGAACACAAGAACAAGGGGACACAATCTGAAGTTAGTTGGGGGGAAGATCAAAAGCAACATGAGAAAATATTATTTTACTGAAAGAGTAGTAGATCCTTGGAACAAACTTCCAGCAGACATGGTTAAATCCACAGTAACTGAATTGAAACATGCCTGGGATAAACATATATCCATCCTAAGATAAAATACAGAAAATAGTATAAGGGCAGACTAGATGGACCAGGAGGTCTTTTTCTGCCGTCAGTCTGCTATGTTTCTATGTTTCTATGTATTTAATCATTGGATTTGTACTGTGCTTTATTGTTGTGAGCCGCTCCGAGTCTTCAGAGAGGAGCGGCATACAAATCTAATAAATGAATGAATGAACGAACGAACGAACGAACGAACGAACGAACAAACAAACAAACAAACAAACAAGCAAACACACACACACACACACATACATACATACATAAATGCCTGTGACAGGTAAAAACAATTTAGGTGCTTAAAACAGGACCTTCTTCACCGATTGCTTTGAAATTTAAACACGGTGTTGAATTTGAATGCACACATGTTTTTATGTACCTTCTATTACATAGATGTCACACATGCGACAGGTAAAAACAGCAGCAATGAAGCTGTATTTCATTCACAGAAAGACCATCAGATACAGGAAAAGACCACCACCAAAGGAAAAATCAACCAGTATTTCAGACATCAACTACAAGCAGACTGAAGAGCCCATATTCCCTTCACTTCAAGTAGCACTGAATCCTCCAACTGTTGCTCAATCGTTATCCAAAATCCTGAATTTACAAATCCAGATACTGCCTTTGTATTATTATGCAACAGACATCAAGTTTAGCAACTCTTCTATATAGGGCAAAGTTATTTATTTTCACAGTGAATAGCATAAGACTTATTATTAATTTCCTAAAGGCATGTTTAAACAACTAGCTGGGCAAGCAAAGATATAACTTCATCTTCTTCTGCATTCTCAATTTATGTATATACACTATTAATGCTTATCCGATGCTCTAAAGTGAATTACTACTATCAACCAAGACAAAAAATATATTATTTATCTTGCTCGGTTTTTCAAAACAGCCTAAAGCAAGTAAGTCCCCTTCCCATTTTATTTTCAAATAAAGGATTTAACTTAATAGCCTTCCTCAATTGCACTTTTTTTTAAAATTCAAAGAAAAGTATATATTTGACTTATTTTACCCAGATTTTCTATATTTCTATACCTTTTAATAGGTCCAAAAGTAGATTTCCCGAGCAAGAGTGATCGGATTAATGAGCTCGTTATAATTCATTAAGGAGTGTTGTGTGGATGGCTGCCTACTTTAATTAGCTTTATTACAGGACAAAATTGCTTCATATGCCAGGCTGAACGACAAACACATTTGGAAAACATCAGAGCAATAATCAGACAAAATATGGACCATTCATTAGGCAACCTGTCTAAAGTCATTAAGAGCAAGAAGAATATTAAAGTGATGGACATCCCAACATTATTAAATACATTAAATAATTTTTATATTAAACAATTTTTCAGATCTAATGATTCTTGGACAAAATGAGCAGTCACAATTTTCAGAAAGACGTCAGTTACAGGAAAGATGTTGATATAAGAGTTGTTATTTCCATAATTATAGCACATGTTGACAGTAATAGCAGCTCAAAATTTAGAAGATCGCATTTATTCAGATAATAATCCCTAATGTAGCTCCTCCATGACTCCCTTCAATGGAAAATAATTAGGTGTGCATGTGTGAATTTTCCATTGTTGTGTTGGTCATTAAAAAAAAACCACAAGGACTTCTTGAAGAAATCAATTGAACCCTTCAATTCTCTATCTGAAAAACATCACAGAAAAAAAGTGACTTTGCTGAGAAAGTTTCAGATGTTCAGATTGCTAAAATGGCAACTTTTTCTTCCTTCTAGCAAACACGCAATGAAGTTATTCTTTATAAGATTGACACATCCAGTCAAAAGAAAGAAAAATATATGTAGAAAGCTAGGTAGATAGGCAACAAGACCCAAAAATAAGTTATAAACAGCTTTAGCGGAAGGTTTATTATGGCTGCATATTTTCTAAGATATATAGGGAAAGCAAGTAGGATGCTTGGCTGCATGGCTAGAGGTATAACAAGCAGGAAGAGGGAGACAGGGATCCCGCGGTATAGAGCGCTGGTGAGACCACATTATTTTTATTGATTGATTGATATTGATTGATCGGACTTATATGCTGCCCCTCTCTGTGGACTTGGGGCGGGCTCAAACGTATCAATAAAACACATCTAAATCCAATTAACATAAATAATTGGTTAAAATATTCTAAAGAAAACCCCTCAACATTTAAAAATCAATCGTTCAAATAGACACAACAAACACCCTCCATATTCACTGGTCAGAGGCTGGGGTCTAGTGACCCCAAGCCTGGCGGCATAAATAGGTTTTCAGATTTTTATGAAAGGCAAGGAGGGTGGGGGCAGTGCGAATAATAATAATAATAATAATAATAATAATAATAATAATAACAACAACAACAACAACTTTCTCTCCATATTTTGAAAGATGTTGATTATTGTTGTTGTTATTATTATCTACAATTGAATCACAGTGGACAGTTGTTTCACCGGATTTAGCATTAATTACTAGTCGAGCCCCATTCAGGGGCCTAGGACGACTACTACTACTACTACCGGTACTACTACTACTACTAATAATAATAATAATAACAACAACAACAATAATAATAATGTGAATTGAGATTTTATAATGAAACAGATAAACCATATGGAATTTGGACTACTACTAATAATAATAATAATAATAATAATAATAATAATAATAATAATAATCTCAACTTTTCCCAGTCAGATAACTCAGCACAACAAGGTATCACATATTATTTTATTACAGGCATTCTCACAATAACTCACAACTATGATGCCATTCTTCTGCACTATAATCTTTCCCATTGTGCAGGTAAAAAGAGGTTGAATTGACCAGGCTCTAAGGTGGAGCATCTACATGCTGGCCGGCTTAGTGAAAGAGTGAAGACAAAAGACCCTCTGGAATGTTCTCTCCAATTACCCCTCAGAGTCAGAGCCAATAGGAATATGTGGTCACGTGTAGAACTACATTACCCAGAGTGCAATTTCACTACATTTCGCCTAATGCAATATCTTAAAGAGACATGCCTAAATACAGTCCAACTATCTCTGTCTCTGTGGACAGCACAATTATTATTATTATTATTATTATTATTATTATTATTATTATTATTATTATTATTTTTATTATTATTTAGATTTCTATGTCGCCCCTCTCCAAGGACTCAGAGCGGCTCACAACAATAATACAACATTTATAAATATAATGTTAAAAAACAATTTAAAACCCATTATTATAAAAAAGAAAAACAATCACACAACCTAACAATCCATACATAAAACCATAGTAGCTGGGGGTATATTAATTTCCCCATGCCTGGCGACATAGATGGGTCTTCAGGAGCTTACAAAAGGCAAGGAGGGTGGGGGCAGTTCTAATCTCCGGGGGGAGTTGGTTCCAGAGGGCTGGGGCCACCACAGAGAAGTCTCTTCCACTAGGGCCCGCCAGACGGCATTGTTTTGTCGATGGGACCCGGAGAAGGCCACTCTGTGGGACCTTATCAGCTGCTGGGATTCATGCGGTAGAAGGCGGTTCTGAAGGTATTCTGGTCCAATGCCATGAAGGGCTTTATAGGTCATTACCAACATTTTGAATTGTGACCGGAAACTGATCGGCAACCAATGCAGACTGCAGAGTGTTGGTGTAACATGGGCATATTTAGGGAAGCCCATGATTGCTCTCGCAGCTGCATTCTGCACGATCTGAAGTTTCCGAACACTCTTCAAAGGTAGCTCCATGTAGAGAGCATTGCAGTCCAAATATGGACAAGGATGAAAGCTTATATCCAAATATAAGCTGGTCCAAATATGGACAAGGATGAAAGCTTATATGTATGAAAACTTACTATTGACAGCAGCGAGGAGCTGAATTTATCTTATTAAAATCTGGTAGGCACGCCTTTTTACTTTTTCCATGAATTCTTAAATATTCGTATTAGAAGAACTAGTGAAAATAAAGGACCCCTCGAGGCGAGCTTGACTGCTGGTGATTGTAAGCATGCAGCTTTCTTGGTACTTTTACAGAATAAGCTTGCCTGTAAGCTTAATTCCCTTCCAGGGGAGCCTATTTAGTCTAAGTGCATGAAAAAATTACATTAAGCTAATGATCTTCTATAAATCCATTTTCAGTTGCTGGGAGGTAAGAATTTCCTTGGAGTATCCTCACATGAAAAAAGGAACTGTGATATCCCGAGAGCACAACGCAGTACAAGAAACACGTGTCCTAGTGGGAATAGATTTGGGCTCTTTAAAAAACAAAGTAGTAGAGCAATGATTTTCAAGATTTATTATTTTTTTTAAGCCTGATTCAGATGGTTGATTTAGCTACAAGTTACTAAAACAAAAGTAGACCAAACTTTAACAGAATATCTATAGTTTAACCGAAGATATTCTCTGAAGAAAAATCAGTAACTTTTCTATTTTTCACAACACAACCCTATAATAGGGGCGTACATAAGCGCCCTAGAGTTCATTCCGTCCCCTGTCCTATAGTCTCTCCTATCTCTCGTATTTCTTCTCTACTATATCCTCTATAACCTTTATAAAATTATTGCCAAATTCCATATGGTTTATCTGTTTCAATATAAAATCTCAATTCACATTATTATTATTATTATTATTATTATTATTATTATTATTATTATTATTATTATTATTATTATTATCATCATTAGTATCATTAGTATCAGTAGTAGTAGTAGTAGTAGTAGTAGTAGTAGTAGTAGTAATAGTCCTAGGCCTCTGAATGGGGCTTGACTAGTAATTAATCAGGCGAAACAACTGTCCACTGTGATACAATTGTAGATAATAATAACAACAATAATCAACATCTTTCAAAATATGGTGAGAAAGTTAAAAAAGCAAGCAAGCTATGTCAACTTGTATCTTACACCTTATGGGACTTTCAAAGTTTATTTTCAACAGTAGGATACTTTCTGTTGTCTATTGTATCCTCGAATACAGCTCATCCGTTTGGAACCCATATTGCATCTCAGACATTAACACCCTTGAAAATGTCCAAAGATACTTCACCAGAAGAGCCCTTCACTCCTCCACTCGAAACAGAAGACCCTACGAGACTAGACTTTCAATCCTGGGTCTTGAAAGCTTAGAACTACGATGCCTTAAACATGGTCTAAGTATTGCCCACAAGATTATATGATGCAATGTCCTGCCTGTCAAAGACTACTTCAGCTTCAACCACAACAACACAAGAGCACACAACAGATTCAAGCTTAACATTAACTGCTCCAAACTTGATTGTAAAAAATATGACTTTAGTAATCGGGTTGTTGAAGCGTGGAACTCATTACCGGACTCCGTAGTATCATCCCCTAATCCCTAACATTTTACCCTTAGACTGCCCACGGTTGACCTCTCCAGATTCCTAAGAGGTCAGTAAGGGGCATACATGAGCGCACTAGAGTGCCTTCCGTCCCCTGTCCTATAGTGTCTCCTATATCTCGTATTTCTTCTCTACTATATCCTCTATAACCTTCCTTGTGTATTATTGTGTATTGGGCAAAATAAATAAATAAAATAAATAAATAGTTTAGTCTGAACAGGAACCCATCTGAGTTCTCTTCCCCCCACACCCACTTTTAGAGGAGAGGGTTTTGAAATATTTTTCTTCGATTCATTACAATTGCCAGCCCACAAAATTTCTTCTACACCTGAAAGAAAGCAGAAGCCATCATGCTTCCTGATATATAAACTGTCATTCTTTTGATGACCTGTTGTCTTCAAGATGGAATGATAGTTATGTAAATCGAAGTGACATTCAGAAGACATTAAATCTGTTTATGATAAATTCAATCATTGAATGGTATCTAGATCTACCAGTTCAAGCATGCAAGCTAAATTTGAAACATTGCTGTTGGAAACTTAATTGCAATAGAAAGCTCTATTAACCAAACACTTTCGGTCTCTAAGTAAATCCCCTTCTTATTATTTTATGGTTTTTCTCTTTTACTTGTTTGGTAACAATGAAAGAGCTTGCAAGCCACTAAGAGCTGGGAACATTGTTAGCACTTGGTTAGGGCTGGAAAGAAACATTTGGCGTAAGTAGAGCAATGGAAAAAAGAACCCTTTGAAGACAATGTTTGGAAAACATTCTTTGCAGAGAGTAACAGTGAAAGAGATTGCAAGGCGGCAAGCTGGGAACATAATTAGCACTTGGTTAGGGCTGGAAAGAAACTTATTCGGAGCAAGTTAGAGCAATGAAAAAAAAACCCTGCAAAGACTTAGGGCTTGGAAAACATTCTTTGGAGAGAGTAACAATGAAAGAACCTGCAAGGTAAGAGCTGGCAACATTGTTAGCATCTAAAAAAAGCTTTGAAGTGAGCTAAATTCAGGGTATAAGACACACCAAAGTGTTCAGCCTCTATTGGGAAGAAAAAAGGTGTATCGTATACTCCAAAAACTATGGTAAATAAGATTGCATTTTCTGATCTTTTATTTTAACCCACAATTGTTTTGCTTTGCATATAGTTATTTGAGAACAAAAGGGTAGTTTTGGGGGAGCGACTGAATTCAGTACCGGACTTTAATCATTTATTTTTAAGATGGCTTCTTTTCCCCCCCTCTCCTAGTTCTAGTTGCAAAATTCAGGATAGGCAAAAGCAAACCAAAAAAAAATCTATCAAGAAACATCTTCCGGAAGCTTTTACTACAGCTTTACAAGAGTATTATCATTCCAAGACAAATACAAAAGAAAATATACTATATAATTGTGGAACCATTGATTGCTAGACAACATTATAACTGTGATAAGCATTCATTGCCTTGAATAAGGGAGTATAGTATTAGCTTTAACTTACAAATTTCTCATCTTTCTTAGAAAAGCTATGTGCAGCAAAGTCATTTAAGTGTTCAGTTTCAATTACTTTTGAGAAATCAGAGGAGAATTTGGACACCCTAATTATAAAACTGAAAACAAGATCTGTTTATTTCATTTGCGTGCAGCCTATAATGAAGAAGTTTCTTCTTCCACGATATTGAATTTAGCCATTACTAAGGGCCAAGTGTAAACAAGGCCAAGCAGCAGTGGGCTGCCCCCAGTTTGGACCAGTTCTTTCAACTGGTAATGGCAGCCGGAGGCTCTATCCACCTGCCAGGGAACTGGTGGCAATCTAATTTGAACCCACCACTGAGACCAAAATGTAGTGCCTTCCATTGAGGACCTGTAGACTGCACAGTCAAAAAGAGGGCGGGGAAAATATTTACTGACCCCTCGCATCCTGGACACCAATTGTTTCAACTCCTGCCCTCAAAACGTCGCTACAGAGCACTGCACACCAAGACAACTAGACACAAGAACAGTTTTTTCCCCGAACGCCATCACTCTACTAAACAAATAATTCCCTCAACACTGTCAGACTTTCTACTAAATCTGCACTTCTATTCTGCTAGTTTTTCTCATCATTCCTATCATCCTTTTCCTCCCATGTTGACTGTATGACTGTAACGTGTTCCTTATATCCTAAGATTTTTATTAATATTGCTTCTTCATTGCTTATTTGACCCCTATGACAATCATTAAGTGTCGTACCACATGATTCTTGACAAATGTATATTTTATTTTATGTACGCTGAGAGCATAGGCACCAAGACAAATTCCTTGTGTGTCCAATCACACTTGGCCAATAAAATTCTATTCTGTTCTATTGTATTGTATTGTTCACCAACAAATGATAAACATATCAGAGAGAAAACCTAGGAAAAATACAAACATGGTCTATAGGTGGACATCTCATCCTTATTTCATGGAAACATCTGAAAATATGGATGTTATTATTAAGCAAGATGAATAAATCTGTATGACAAAAACCACAATCAATAATGCCATTTTTGTTTGAAAGTGTACCATGAGTTTGAACAAACCTTTTCTCCAAAGCAGCATAACAACATTAATACATACAGAAGATGATCAACTGTCTGCCTTAAAATTTATGATCTGAAGCCATTTCAGTGATTGGTATGCGTCCAACAATTCTAATATCTACAACGATGATCTAAAAAGCTGAAGTGACAGCTTCGAATTATTCAGTAATTTTTTCCTCAATTAATTCTCATTTACACCAAGGGCCTGTCTGTTTGAAAGGCACAGGCTGCTAACATAAAAAAAAAAGAATATATCCAATACTAATTTCATTTTAATTTATGGAAGGATAATTCTGTTTGTCTTGTCAAGTTATCCTGTTTCTGCAAACAAATATTGTATTTATCCACATTCATCAGGGAACATACAGAGAGAGAGATGTACACATTCACAAAGAATCCGTTGCAACGGATTCCCAGTCTAGATAAGAAACTTGAAAGTACAGAATAATGATGGAAGGAATTGTCAGAGAAGGAAGAAAATGTCTATCAAATAGGGGGGGGGACCCCCTAAATCAGTAGCAGGCAGGAATTGCAAAAGAAAAAGAAATAATGTCTCTCTCATTGTTGTACTTATTTTGGTCTCCTTTTGTTTAACCATATATATGTCATAACATATATATATATGTTTAAAAAGAGGAGATGAAAATAAGTACAAAATGAGAGAAACATTATGGAATAAGGGATGGCACATGCATGTCATAGCATATACATGTCATCCTTTATTCCATTCTATTTCCCTTCACTAATTCTTAAATGCTGAATTTTTTTTAATGAAAAATAAAGACATTAAATTTGTCTAAAAATTCTAAGAGAATGCAATTAGTATTTTGAAAAACAGGGCTTTTTTCAATCGCACACTCTGCTATGTTATTTGCTAGATAAGCATTGTTTCTTAAAATGGTAATTCCCCCCTTTATTCCTTCTTTCTCCCTTTCTTCTCCCTCCCTCCCTTCCTCCCTCCCTCCCTCCTTCCTTCCTTCCTTCCTTCCTCCCTTCTTCCTTCCTTCTCCCTCCCTCCCTCCTTCCTTCCTTCTTCCTCCATCCCTCCCTTCTTCCTTCCTTCCTCTCTCCCTTCCTTCTCCCTCCCTTCTTCCTTCCTTCCTTCTCCCTCCCTCCCTTCTTCCTTCCTTCTCCCATCCTTCCTCCTTCCTCCTTCCTCCATCCCTCCATCCCTCCCTTATTATTTATTATTCAGATTTCTTCCTTCCTCCCTCCTTCCTTCCTTCTTCCTCCATCCCTCCATCCCTCCATCCCTCCCTTCTTCCTTCCTTCCTTCCTCCCTCCTTCCTTCCTTCTTCCTCCATCCCTCCCTTCTTCCTTCCTTCCTTCCTCCCTCCCTCCTTCCTTCTTCCTCCATCCCTCCCTTCTTCCTTCCTTCCTTCCTTCCTCCCTCCCTTCCTCCCTCCCTTCTTCCTTCCTTCCTTCCTCCCTCCCTTCCTCCTCCCTCCCTCCTTCCTTCCTTCCTCCCTCCCTCCCTTCTTCCTTCCTTCCTTCCTCCCTCCCTCCTTCCTTCTTCCTCCATCCCTCCCTTCCTCCTCCCTCCCTCCTTCCTCCCTCCCTTCCTCCCTCCCTTCTTCCTTCCTTCCTTCCTCCCTCCCTTCCTCCTCCCTCCCTCCTTCCTTCCTTCCTCCCTCCCTCCCTTCCTTCCAACCCCACAATTTTCAGCCTAGTTCCAAAAAACAGCTGTGCAATGTGCGATCATTGGAACTTTATTAAAAAAAACTTTTTATTTATTTTTTTTACCGCCAGTTCTGCAAACCAGTAGCATCTTTTACTTCCAGTTTGGGAGAACCTGCTCAAACTGGTAGCACTTGACTCCTGAACTGAATGATCTTGTTTGTGACATGAATTTGTCTAAGAAGAAGCAGGATGAACTCTTAGGCAAAGCATTAAAGGCCTGGAATTGTTTCCATTATATATAAATTGTTTCCATGTTTTTGTTTCAGTCTCCACGATGGATGTAATTCTTTTCTCAAGAAGATGGATGGTGTTTTGTAAAGATGTTTGCTCAGTTATGGAAGGTCTTGGCCAATGTAATTGTGTGGCACTTGTTCATGACTCCTGCAGGTTACCTTGAACGTTGTCTTTCCTCATAATGGAATTAGATTATTGCCTGTGCCATTAATCCACAAGAGAGTTATAGGAAAACATTAAACTACTTTTGGGAGAGAGAAAAAAAGACCCACTAAATAAGAATGGAATATCTATGCAGATCTGAATGTCATAGAAACATAGAAACATAGAAGTCTGACGGCAGAAAAAGACCTCATGGTCCATCTAGTCTGCCCTTATACTATTTCCTGTGTTTTATCTTAGGATGGATATAGGTTTATCCCAGGCATGTTTAAATTCAGTTACTGTGGATTTATCTACCACGTCTGCTGGAAGTTTGTTCCAAGCATCTACTACTCTTTCAGTCAAATAATATTTTCTCATGTTGCTTTTGATCTTACCCCCAACTAACTTCAGATTGTGTCCCCTTGTTCTTGTGTTCACTTTCCTATTAAAAACACTTCCCTCCTGGACCTTATTTAACCCTTTAATATATTTAAATGTTTCAATCATGTCCCCCCTTTTCCTTCTGTCCTCCAGACTATACAGATTGAGTTCTTTAAGTCTTTCCTGATACGTTTTATGCTTAAGACCTTCCACCATTCTTGTAGCCCGTCTTTGGACCCGTTCAATTTTGTCAATATCTTTTTGTAGGTGAGGTCTCCAGAACTGAACACAGTATTCCAAATGTGGTCTCACCAGCATTCTATATAGCGGGATCATAATGTCACTGGACTTCTGTTCAAGGTCCCTTCCAGCCCTATTATTGTGTTATTCTGCTATCACGTGAGGCAGGAAGTGTAGTTGTCGAAGCGTGGAATTCACTACCGGACTCTGTGGTATCATCCCCTAACCCCCAACACTTTACCTTTAGACTATCCATGGTTGACCTCTCCAGATTCCTAAGAGGTCAGTAAGGGGCGTACATAAGTGCACCAGAGTGCCTACCGTCCCCTGTCCTATTGTCTCTCCTATATCTCCTATATCTTCTCTTCTATCCCTATATCTTTTCCTGCTATCCTCTGATAGTTATATTTCACTCCTTTATTTTCTCCTCTATTCCCCCTTTAATACATTCTCCCTGATTATATCCTCTATAACCCTCATTGTGTATTATTTATTGTGTATTGGACAAAACAAACAAATAAATAAAATAAATAAAGTATATTCATAATATAACAAGAAAATATGGTTCTGGGTTCATATGAATTGGAATTATCTGAGCTCCTCCTGAGTTGATATGCTGGAATTATCTGAACTCCTCCTCTTCTTCTTCTTCTTCCTCCTCCTCTTCCTCGTCCTCCCCCCTCCTTTTACTTTTATCCTGCATTAATTTCTAAGATAAAAACACCAGGAATTTTGGAAAATTGAGTTCCATTGGCTAGAACAGTAATAGACTAACACTAACCCCAAAGACGGGCTACAAAAATGGTGGAAGGTCTTAAGCATAAAATGTATCAGGAAAGACTTCATGAACTCAATCTGTATAGTCTGGAGGACAGAAGGAAAAGGGGGGACAGGATCGAAACATTTAAATATGTGAAAGGGTTAAATAAGGTCCAGGAGGGAAGTGTTTTTAATAGGAAAGTGAACACAAGAACAAGGGGACACAATTAGAAGTTAGTTGGGGGAAAGATCAAAAGCAACATGAGAAAATATTATTTTACTGAAAGAGTAGTAGATCCTTGGAACAACCTTCCAGGAGACGTGGTAGATAAATCCACAGTAACTGAGTTGAAACATGCCTTGGATAAACATATATCCATCCTAAGATAAAATACAGGAAATAGTATAAGGGCAGACTAGATGGACCATGAGGTCTTTTTCTGCCGTCAGTCTTCTATGTTTCTATCTATCTAAAACCTGGAAAGCAGACAGGACAGATGTAGATCTAACTTCTGCCAAAGTTGCAGTTCAAAGACAATGGCGCATGTGAATCTTGAAGGATTCCTTAGCCACGGACAAAAAGGGCAAGACAGCAGGTGGCCCCCAACAATTTTATTTCCCCACCTCCTGTGCTAAATCTACAGGTCTGATTCACAAAGCAGCATTTTTGAATTCTCCTGCAATGTAGCGATACTAAGGATAATCTGCATCCTCTTGTACTTCAAACCCACATCTCCTTTGAGATTTTCTGACACAGTAAGCTGTTTATCCCATCTCCTAAAGCCATTTCTCTCTCCCTTCCATTCAGAAAGGAGAAAAGGCTCCTAAGATCTCTGCCTTTCGGTGCACATGACAGATATAAACAGCTAACAGCTGGAAAGGAAGACCCAACTCCTAAGTCAATTATAACTGCTCCTCCCTCACTTGAAAAAACAATCATTCTTAAGAAATATTGGAAAATGCATGATACTTTATATATGTTTTTTCCTTCAATGTTCATATATTCACTGGTTGCCGATCAGCTGCCTGTCACAATTCAAAGTGTTGGTAATGACTTATAAAGCCCTACATGGCACTGGGCCAGAATAACTCCGGGACCGCCTTCTGCCACACGAATCCCAGCGGCCAATCAGTTCCCACAGAGTTGGCCTTCTCCGGGTCCCATTGACTAAACAATGCTGTTTGGCAGGACCCAAGGGAAGAGCCTTCTCTGTGGCGGCCCCGGCCCTCTGGAATCAACTCCCCCTAGAGATTCGAATTGCCCCTACCCTTCCCGCCTTCCGCAAGATGTTGAAGACCTATCTATGTCACCAGGCATGGGGGGAGAATAACTATCTTTTTCCCCACCACCACCTTTTTTCCTAACTGTAATATATTTATTTTTTATTTATTTTATTTATTCATTAGATTTGTATGCCTCCCCTCTCCGAAGACTCCAAAGACATATGAGAATGGTGTGATTGTGCAGTATGATTGTTTTTAATATATATGGGTTTTAAATCTCGTTTTTTAACATTTGTATTTGTATTCTATGTATTGTATTGTTGTTGTTGTGAGCCATCCCAAGTCATAGAAACATAGAAACATAGAAGACTGATGGCAGAAAAAGACCTCATGGTCCATCTAGTCTGCCCTTATACTTTTTCCTGTATTTTATCTTAGGATGGATATATGTTTATCCCAGGCATGTTTAAATTCAGTTACTGTGGATTTACCAACCACGTCTGCTGGAAGTTTGTTCCAAGGATCTACTACTCTTTCAGTAAAATAATATTTTCTCACGTTGCTTTTGATCTTTCCCCCAACTAACTTCAGATTGTGTCCCCTTGTTCTTGTGTTCACTTTCCTATTAAAAACACTTCCCTCCTGGACCTTATTTAACCCTTTAAATAAGAGTCTTCGGAGAGGGGTGGCATGCAAATCTAATAAATCATAAATCAATCAAATCATATACCTTTGTTGTTACCCCAGAGTTCGCATTACTTATTATACCAAAACTGCTAGACTTTGTAAACTTTTGCATAAAGGCTGAGTCTCAGGAGTAGTAAGGTATGCGGCAAAATATATTCAAAGTTCCCACTTGTCAAAAAACCCAATGACCGTTGGGAATAGCAGGGGTTGGAAAGTTCAGATGGTTACAAATCTCTAATGCTTACATTCTGTTTGAGCATTCTACTCTCCCGTGCTTCTTTTATCTGTTTGTCACTCTTCCTGAATGACAAATTAGTAATATGTATAAAAAAGAACTAGGCAAGATTACTTGGGTGTATTGTGTGTATCCATCCCTTCCAAGTCAGCCGTGCTTGGTAAAGTCAGAATTTCTGGTGTTTAGGAAGCGGGCTTGGTGGGGCAAAGTCACTGGCAGCAGGATGCTATAGTGCCATAGTGATGGTGAACCTATGGCATGAGTGCCGCATGTATCACACAGAGCCAAATTTTATTGATTGATTGATTGATTGATTGAATTTGTCCAATACACAGTGTGGGTTTTAGTGGGTATTTATTATTTATTTATTTATTTATTAGATTTGTATGCCGCCCCTCTCCATAGACTCGGGGAGGTATACACATAGTAAAATACATGATGAAGGTAATAGAGGAGATACTCATAGCAAAATATATCTAAGAAATAATAGAAAAGAAGATATAGGAATAGAACATATCAATGAAAGAATAGAAGGAGAGATATAGGAATAGAAGAAAGGTATAGGAGATATAGGAGAGCAATAGGACAGGTTGTCGGTGGATTTTGGTATCTTTGCTTTCAGGGCATTAGTTTGTGGTGCTTGTTCTCCAGCAATGAGTACAGTAATACGTCGTCTTACGAACTTAATTGGTTCTGGAAGTAGGTTCGTAAGGCGAAAAGTTCGTAAGACGAAACATTGTTTCCCATAGGAAACAATGTAAAAGCGATTAATGCGTGCAAAAAGAAAAAAATCACAAAATGGCGCTAGAGTGCCTTCCACCCCCTGTCATATTGCTCTCCTATACCTTTCTTCTATTCCTATATCTCTTCTTCTATTCTTTCATTGATATGTTCTATTACTATATCTTCATTTCTATTCTTTCTTAGATATATTTTACTATGAGTATCTCCTCTATAACCTTCATCATGTATTTTACTATGTGTATATAGATATATACCCACTAAAACCCTCATGGTGTATTGGACAAAATAAATAAATAAAAATAAATAAATAAACCATTTTCGGGGAGGTATACACATAGTAAAATACATAAAGATATAGTAATAGAACATATCAATGAAAGAACAGAAGAAGAGATATAGGAATAGAGGAAAGGTATAGGAGATATAGGAGAGCAATAGGACAGGGGACGGAAGGCACTGTAGTGCACTTGTACTCGCCCCTTACTGACCTCTTAGGAATCTGGAGAGGTCAACCGTCGTCAATCCAAGGGTAAAGTGTTGGGGGTTTGGGGATGACACTATGGAGTCCGGTAATGAGTTCCACACTTCGACAACTCAGTTACTGAAGTCATATTTTTTACAGTCAAGTTTGGAGCGGTTAATATTAAGTTTAAATCTGTTGTGTGCTCTTGTGTTGTTGTGGTTGAAGCTGAGGGCACACAAGAAGAAAAGATATAAAAATAGGGGAGAAGATATATAAAAGGAAGAAAAGATATATAAGATAAAAGAGAGACAATTGGACAGGGGACGGAAGGTTCCCTAGTGCACTTATGCACGCCCCTTACTGACCTCTAAGGAACCTGGAGAGGTCAATCGTGGAGAGTCTAAGGGGAAAATGTTGGGGGTTAGGGGTTGACACTACTGAGTCCACACTTCGACAACTCAATTGCTAAAGTTGTATTTTTTACAGTCAAGTTTGGAGCGCTTAACATTAAGTTTAAATCTGTTAATATTAAGTTTAAATCTGTTGTGTGCTCTTGTGTTGTTGCGGTTGAAGCTGAAGTAGTCATTGACAGTCAAGACGTTGCAGCATATGATCTTGTGGAAGTTCCCATCTTGGAAATTGACTTATTTCAGATTCAACTCTGAATTATCAAAATTCCGTTCTCACAGAGATCCATTTTTTAGGTCCCGCTTAGTGACATGGCCTTTCTCAGCACTGCCCCGGCAAAACAAATTATAAATTTAAACATCCGTGTTCATTTCAAGCAAGCAGGGGGATGGGAAGCCTCACAATTGTGTTGGCCAGAGTAATGCATCTCTTGTCATCAGAACCCAATATTACAGACTGACAGTGTCTGGAAGGGGTTATTGCATATCAAATCATCCCATCCCATTACTGCTGAGACAATATTGTTTTCTCCTGGAGCGAGTAGAAGAGCAATAAGAAAAACTGTTGCATTTTATATTACTTTTATTTCTACTTAATGGTGCTGGCTCTCAGAGATATATCTGACTCTCCCTGGAGCCTGACCTTAGTGTTTTCTTAGGAAAAGACACATTTTGTTTCAAAAACAGTTAAGACTTAAAATGACCATTGGGGATACAATGAAAACACGTTTGATTTTGATTTTTAAAACCTTTCCTTTTCTGTCTTAGGAAAGCAAATGGCAGAATTCTCTTTGCCTTCAATTAAATCCTTTCCTTCCTTCCTTCCTTCCTTCCTTCCTTCCTTCCTTCCTTCCTTCCTTCCTTCCTAGCTTCCTTCCTTCCTTTCCTTCCTTCCTTCCTTACTGCCTTCTTTCTTCCTTCCTTCCTTCCTTTCCTCTCCATCAATCTTCCTTCCTTCCTTCCTTCCTTCTCTTCCCATATGCAAAATAACATACTATCAATCTTAAGTTGCATTACAATAATTTGGTTTTTTTAACTTCGGTATTCATAATCCATCCAATGCTGCCTCCTTTACATTTGACATCTGGACAAACATAGTTATTTAAATTTCTTATATGAACTTTAAAAGCTGTTAGTTAATACACTTTTTAGACGGCTTCTATTCTAATCACATCTAATCATTTTGGCCATAGTGCTTCAATCTTCTCCATGTATCCTTAATATCAGTTTCATCTATATTTCTTAACCCTACTGTTATAATAGTTGCCCTTTAAAGAAAAAAACCCAAAAAAGCAAACATTCCCAATCATATCCACTAAATGTTCAATTTTATCTAACCGCTACAGGGATCATTGGTTGTTGTTATTGTTGTTCTTGTTGTTGTTCTTCTTCTTCTTGTTGTTGTTATTGTTGTTGTTATTATTATTATTGTTATTGTTATTAGTAAAAACCCACTAATATAATCTGCACTTGGAGACCGAAGCTTTGGACCAGCAAGGGACCCACAAAATTATTATTGGGTCATCCTATGGCAATTGGTCTAGTAGTGGTCAAGACACTAGGCTTGAAATTGGGAGACTGTGGGTTCTAATTCTAACTTAAAGATTAAAGCCAGTTTGGGCCACTCAACCAACCCAACCCACGTGGGAGGGGGGGAAATAGGAGAGGGGAGTAATATTATAATAGGTACATTCACCACCTTGAGTCATTTATAAAAAATAATAAAGTGGAAACTACAAATAAATAAAAATGGGAATTGGGTTAATTATGGGGAGTTACCACTTTGCCTTATTGACATAGTGACTGCAGTAACATTATGTTTCAAATTAACATTTTGTGTTCAAATTAAGACAGAAGTCAGCGTTGCCTTGGTTATCATGTATAAAATATGATTTTAGATTGAGTTCCCGCTGTGTACATAGCTCCATTTGTCTCTACACAGTACACAGTACACTAAACACAGCAGAGACAAATACATGCCTTTTGGTTGACTCTATTACACAACATTACTGTCCTAATATGCTGACACACAAATTCATGTGCCCTAAAGTGATGGAAGTTTCTTTTTATCTCTTCATTCATCATTTTGAGTACACGTCATATTTTTCACAAAAATGTAGCTGAGGTGGTGACATTTAAAGAACATGTCTGCCTTTAAATCAAGTACTATATGGCATGGTGGTGATGATGATGATAATTAATATTAAATAAATTTACCTTGAATGGCAACGGCTCTTCGGTAAGTGGGCTAACAGGAAGTGAGTTGATACTGGTGGCAGGACTCATATCTGAGCTCTAAGATAAAATAAGAAAAAAATTCAAATTTAGACTAGGACATATTATCATTGTTATACATTCAGAAACATAGAAACATAGAAGATTGATGGCGGAAAAAGACCTCATGGTCCATCTAGTCTGCCCTTATAATATTTCCTGTATTTTATCTTAGGATGGATTTTATCCCAGGCATGTTTCAATTCAGTTACTGTGCATTTACCAAACACTTCTGCTGGAAGTTTGTTCCAAGCATCTACTACTCTTTCAGTCAATCAATCAGTCATTTATTTTCTCTGACTACCCACTCATCAAGAACCCACTCACCAAGGGTTAAAAACTTGGCAGTAGCAAAATAAGATAATAAAGCATACATTTGAAAAAATACAGACCGTATCATTACAAAAGACTTTTATTATTATTATTATTATTATTATTATTATTATTATTATTATTATTATCATTATTATTATCATTATTATTATCATTATTATTATCATTATTATTTATTGGATTTGTATGCCGCCCCTCTCCGTAGATTCGGAGCGGCTAACAACAGTAGTACAAAACAGCATGTAAATCCAATACTAAAACAGTTAAAAAACCCTTATTTGTAAAACCAAACATAGTATAGTATCCTTTCCCCGTGCCTGGAAAAAGAACCAGGTGTTTAAAGCATTCTTAGTTTGGAAAGATCAGAGCCACTATAATATAGAGCAGTGTTTCCCAACCTTGGCAACTTGAAGATATCTGGAGCCAAGCCAGAAACAGATGCCATTAGTATAGAAGATGAATTTGTACAAAGACCCTCTTTTCCATTGCTGTCACCAGCCCTTCATGGAGGATCTGAGAGTTATGGTGGATCCCCAGACTACATGCCATCTCCATCCATGGAAGGATAACCCTAGTCGGAACTAATTATGGCAATCTGGGTAAACTAGACAGGAAACCCAGCTAGCTTAACTAAATCTACTTTGTTGTAAGGCTCTGTAAACAGAATTTATTTATTTATTTATTTATTTATTTGTTTGTTTGTTTGTTTGTTTGTTTGTTTGTTTGTTTGTTTGTTTGTTTGTTTGTTTATTTATTTATTTATTTATCAGATTTGTATGCCGCCCTTCTCCGCAGACTCGGGGCGGCTCACAGCAATAACAGTACAATGTAAACAAATCTAATATTTACGTTAATTTAAAACCCCAATTTAAAAACCAATCATATATACAGTACTAGCATACCATGTATAAATTTTATAAGCCTAGGGGGAGGGAAAGTCTCAATTCCCCCATGCCTGACGACAGAGGTGGGTTTTAAGGAGCTTACGAAAGGCAAGGAGGGTGGGGGCAACTCTGATATCTGGGGGGAGTTGGTTCCAAAGGGTCGGGGCCACCACAGAGAAGGCTCTTCCCCTGGGTCCCGCCAAACGACATTGTTTAGTTGACGGGACCCGGAGAAGGCCAACTCTGTGGGACCTAACTGGTCGCTGGGATTCGTGCGGCAGAATATTGAAAACTTGAAAGTACAGTCCTCTCTCCCTTTTAATTGCTCACCCCATGAGGAAATATATTTCCTTTTTCCCCCCTCTGACCATTAAGCAACTGTGGGATCCTGTCCCTCTTGGTTTTTTTTAAATTTCCTAGACAGCATCTTTTCTCTCTTTATTGTCAAAGTCACCTACGCAACACATCCCATTACAAAATCCATAGAACCTGGTAGACCTAACATTCACACCCAATCAGCTTTGTTACGCTTTAGTTTAATTATTATTATTATTATTGTTGTTGTTGTTGTTGTTGTTATTATTATTATTATTATTTATTAGATTTGTATGCCGCCCCTCTCCGAAGACTCGGGGCGGCTCACAACAATAATAAAAAATAGAATAGAATAGAATTTTTATTGGCCAAGTGTGATTGGACACACAAGGAATTTGTCTTGGTGCATATGCTCTCAACGTACATAAAATAAAATATACATTTGTCAAGAATCATGTGGTACAACACTTAATGATTGTCATAGGGGTCAAATAAGCAATGAAGAAGCAATATTAATAAAAATCTTAGGATATAAGCAACAAGTTACAGTCATACAGTCCTAAGTGGGAGGAAATGGGTGATAGGAATGATGAGAAAAACTAGTAGAATAGAAGTGCAGATTTAGTAGAAAGTCTGACAGTGTTGAGGGAATTATTTGTTTAGTAGAGTGATGGCGTTCGGGGAAAAACTGTTCTTGTGTCTAGTTGTCTAGTGTGCAGTGCTCTGTAGCGACGTTTTGAGGGTAGGAGTTGAAACAATATTATAGCGAAACAAATCTAATATTAAAAAAGAAGCATATAAAACCCTATCATATTTAAAAACCAAGCAACACCTACATTACCAAACATAAAATATAAAAAAGCCTGGGGGAAAGGTGTCTGAACTCCCCCATGCCTGGCGGTATAGGTGGGTCTTGAGTAGTTTACGAAATGGGGCATTTTATACCACAAGAAATAACACCCTGTTTATAGCCACAGCAAGGGCACCATCTACTCAGTGTTTGTTGGGCCAATTATTCCACGATGCTTTTTTAACAGACACCTTCCGGACTGCTTCCACTAAATAATGAATAAGATCTTCAAAACAATATCCCGAGCAACACAGGTGTGTAAGCATCCTTAACAGTCCCAGTGGGAACAATTATTAACAAAATGCCAGTGAACTACATAACACAAAATGCTGTGGTCATAAACATCCGCTTCTTATCAGCAATGGAAGAACCCAAGAGGAAAGTAGAAGTGCTGACTTTATCAGTTGTCAGAAAACTATTCCAAATAAGAATAAAACTGGAATAGCCATTGAAGTGTTAAAAACTGCAAAAAGAAAGCAAAGTCTTTCAGCATTTTCTTAAGAGTATGGAGAAGGCTTCGTGGATGTTCATACACAAGCTTTTGGTCTGCTTAAGAAAATATGAACCACAGATAACATACTCAGGTACAGTGGGACTGCAGATGCATGATTCATAAAACCCCAAAGCCTTTGGTTAATAAACCATGAAGAGTAGAGTAGAGTAGAGTAGAATTGAGTAGAGCAGAGCAGAGAAGAGAAGAGAAGAGTAGAGTAGAGTAGAGTAGAACAGAGAAGAGTAGAGTGGAGTAGAGTAGAGTAGAGTAGAGAAGAGTAGAGTAGAGTAGAGAATAGTAGAGTAGAGAAGAGTAGAGTAGAGAAAAGAAGAGTAGAGTGGAGTGGAGTAGAGAAGAGAAGAGAAGAGTAGAGAAGAGAAGAGTAGAGTAGAGTAGAATAGAGTAGAGAAGAGTAGAGTAGAGCAGAGAAGAGTAGAGTGGAGTAGAGAAGAGAAGAGTAGAGTAGAGAAGAGTAGAGAAGAGAAGAGTAGAGTAGAGTAGAGAAGAGTAGAGTAGAGTAGAGTAGAGAAGAGAAGAGTAGAGAAGAGTAGAGTAGAGAAGAGTAGAGTAGAGTAGAGAAGAGAAGAGAAGAGTAGAGTAGAGAAGAGTAGAGTAGAGTGGAGAAGAGTAGAGTAGAGAAGAGAAGAAAAGAGAAGAGTAGAGAAGAGTAGAGTAGAGAAGAGTAGAGAAGAGTAGAGTAGAGTAGAATAAAAGAGTTGGAAGGGACCTTGAAGGTCTTCTAGTCCAACCACCTGCTTAAGGCAGGAAACCCTACGGCTCTTCAGACAAATGGTTATCTAGCATCTTCTTAAATCCTTCCAGTGTTGACGCATTCACAACTTCTGGAGGCAAGTTGTTCCACTGATTAATTGTTCTAACAATCAAGACATTTCTCCTTAGTTCTAAGTTGCTTCTCTCCTTGATCAGTTTCCACCCATTGCTTCAGGTGCTTTGGAGAATAGCTTGACTCTCTCTTCTTGGTGGCAACCCCTGAATTATTGGAACACTGCTACCGTGTCCTTCTTCCCATTCAACTAGCCATGCCCAGTTCCTGTAACCGTTCTTCATATGTTTTAGTCTCCAGTCCCCTGATCCTCTTTATTGCTCTTCTCTGCACTCTTTCTAGAGTCTCAACATCCTTTTTGCATCATGGTGACCAAAATTGAATGCAGGATTCCAAGTGTGGCCTTACCCAGGCATTATAAAGTGGTATTAACACTTCATGTGATCTTGATTATGTCTCTCTGTTAACGCAGCCTAGAACTGTGTTGGCTTTTTTTGGCAGCTGCTGCACACGGCTGGCTATTTAAATGGTTGTCCACTAGGACTCCAAGATCCCTCTCACAGGTACTACTGTTGAGCAAGGTACCACGTATACTATAACTATGCATTTTGTTTCCCTTGCCTAAATGTAGAATCCTGCTTATTATGATTTAGCATGATGTATAAAACTCATAACCGGTCAGAGAGGACCAGTGAATAGTGGTCCTTCTTCACTCTACATCAGTGGAATAATGGGACACTTGATTTGTTATTATTTTGTTTTACTCCTTAAAAAAAGGTCCACTGGTAAATGGTGAAATGCCATCACCCACTGCCAAATTGGTGGAATGAAATATTGGGGTATATTGACACAACTTGGGTCAAGTGAGAGACAAAATCCCACACCAACTTTAGTAAAATAGAACACATTTTGCAGGCAAAACTATCTATAAATTGAAGGGGGGGGATCACAAAAATGGGGGGGGGCATTTTATCAGCACAATAAAACCAATAAGCATTAATTTTTTCATTTCAATTTTCATTTCATTGTGTGCAGAAATGTTCAAACTTGTTTCCAAGTGAAAAAAAGCTTTCAAAAAGACCAAATATAAGTACTGTACCTAAAATGAACAATTTGTGGTCCGGGTCAAATAGACCTAGGAACAGAACTTTAGGGTGTGTTTTTACTCTTGTAAGTAGTGTGAGATTGCCAGAGCAGAAGCTACGTAGGATTAGATTCACAACTCTTGAAGCCTTCTTGGCTATGTTGTTGCAGTGGGCTTTGGCACTTAAATCTTTTGTTATTAGCATACCGAGGTCTTTAACCGATGACAAGCCATGCAAGACTGCTGTTATTACGAGCCCCTAGTCAAGCTCCAAATAGATTCATCAACACATGGTACAAAACGGACTCAGCTATTACATGTATTACAGTAGGCAAATTTTTGCATCCAGCCAACTGTGAATATATTGAAATTGTCAGGTATAAGATGTGGCTGAGAGGTTGCCTTTTGTACATCTCCTACCTAGGCTGCCTGAACCACAGACGCGCAAAGGAGTTTTAAAATTCTGCAACATCTCCAGATGTGTCAGATAGTCTTTGTGGGATTTGACAGCTTCTGCCATCGCTCACAGAAGTGAGCTGTTCAATCTACTCACTGTTGTATAGAAAGAAGACACAGCGGTGACCCTAAATAGCTTTGATTAAAAAATTATATACAATATCCCAGTTCTTCCAAAGCCTAACTTTCTCCACAACAACTGCTTCTCAGTCAGAGACGTTCTGCAATAGTGAATACTGACTATCATCAAGATCATTATCCAGATTTATTGATCCAAGAATTTAATGCTGACGGAAAGTATTTTTGGTGGATATTAGAAGCCAGAGAACAAATAAACCTTGATAATTAAAGAAAGGAGGAAACAATCTGTGTATTTTATAGTTATTTAAAAGTAGAGGAGGGACTTCTACCATATGAATCCCAGCGGCCGATAAGGTCCCACAGAGTTGGCCTTCTCCGGGTCCCATCGATCAAACAATGTCGTTTGGAGGGCCCCAGGGGAAGAGCCTTCTCTGTGGCGGCCCCGGCCCACTGGAATCAACTCCCCCCGGAGATTAGAACGGCCCCAACCCTCCTTGTCTTTCGCAAGTTACTCAAGACCCACCTATATCGCCAGGCATGGGGGAATTAAGACATCTCCCCCAGGCTTTCCTATATTTTATGTTTGGTATGTATGGGTTGTATGGTTTTTAAATTGTTGGGTTTTTTAATGTAATTTTATTATTAGATTTGTTCCATTGTTACACTGTTTTTATTGTTGTTGTGAACCGCCCCGAGTTTTCGGAGAGGGGCGGCATACAAATCTAATAAATTGAATTGAATTGAATTGAATTTTTTTTTTCAGGGTGATTGATTCCACTGTTTCGTTGCCACCATGTTGAGTTGAGGTTTCCAGTCCAGAAGTTGAATGGCACTTAATAAATGTGACACAGTTCAATAAACAAGTCAGCATTTTGGATGCTTGTACTGAAAGATCAGTAAAGGAGTTGGCTATAGTGATATTTCATTTTTATGACATATTGAATTTGCTTTATTGCTTCCCCCCCAAAAAAAATTTTTTTCAGTAGTTGTGAAAGTGCACGGAGGAGGAAGCTGTACTGATGACATCTATGGGTTTGGAGATACTCAATGATACTCCCCTAGTCTCCATTTAGTGGTTGACCAACCCCCTAGGAGTAATTTTACATCACAATATATATATATCAGAAAAGTCTCCCTAGCAAATATCATGTCCTGATTCCATCCTATTTCTCAAAAAGTGGAAGAAGTAACAGATAAATGGATGGATGGATGGGTGGGTGGGTGGAATCCAGGAAGTGATCACCTTGGCATCCTTAGCAACCTGCCGGTATACGTGACATCAAAGCTCCGCCCCCAGAATCACTTTGTGGGAGGGATTCTCCAGCTCCTTTTGTACTTCCCTCCCATCCTCCTGACCGGCCAAAAGCTCCCCGGTGTTCGCCTTCTGCCGCCGCCACTGGCGCCTGGCTCCTCCTCCTCTTCTCAGCAAATGACAGCCAGGCGGTGGCTTTCGCGGTGTTTGGCAGAAATGCCGAACCAAAGCACTAATTTTTAAAAAAAAATTGGGTTCGGGTCCAGTATGCCGAACACCGCAAAATTCGGTACAGACCCGAATTGTGCGGGTTCGGTTCGCCCAACACTATTCATAACTCAAGGACTACCCATACATAGCACATTATTGAGATGATAAAGTTACTTGTTATGCATGGCCCTCTCTTTGTACTCAGTGGAGACCCATGTCTGAAAAACAACGTCGCTTGAAGCATCAAAGTTAAAAAAAACACCACATCTTGATGTCTAATAAAGGTCTGTTCACTGAGACCATATTCAAGGAATAGAAAATGAGGACCTGGAGCTCCTCAGCTAAGTAAGCTCAAATGACTTGTCAAAATAGTTCCATACTGAAATCACAAAGAGGTCTTCGAAGCAGTGAGAATAATTGCAGTCACAACATTTGAGACTTGTAAAATAGCTTGTAAAAAGCTTTGGTAGAACGCATGGCAACTCAAGGATATTAATTCCTTTTTGAAAGCTCCCGAACAAAGCAAAACATAACCTTTTATGCGACATCTCTTTCTTCAATTAAGGGAGGCTACATTACTTTTGACATGTAGAAATATATCTATACATATATATAAATTTAATCTATTAACTTTAATATAAAACTATGGAAAATAAAAAGAAGTATATCACATTGTTTCTCTCTCTTTCTCTCTGTATGTTTGTGTGTGTGTAACTGCAAGTTTACCATGGTCTAAAATAAAGCAAACATTCATAATCAAAATGCAATTCAATACATTGAGTTTTAAATTTAGATATGGGTGAAAACCAATGGCATTGATCTCCATAACAATTATTCAAAGTATCACGAGTTCAGCTGTATGCTTTCAAAATAACTGTGAATTGAAATGTACATAGGAACTTCCAATGCGAACGCTAGATAATATTTTAATAAAGGATATTGAATGAAAAAGTTTTATTCAGTCTCTCTCTGTCTCTCTCTCTCCTCTTATACCCATAGACAGGTTGCTATTAGGACTTCTTTTACCCAGAAAACGTAAGCAATGTTGAAACTGGTTAGTACTTCTCTGAGCAATCATTAGAAAATCCTAAGCATTAAGCTCTGCTGGGAGATTAAAAAATTAATAACCAAATCCCAGAACAATGCGGAAGTAGTTTGTCATTATCTTTTCTCAACAGCTGAGCATTCACAGAATCAATGACCAAATTACACATTGCATAAAATCATGGTTTGTTTTAAAAGTAATTCGTTAAATAGCTGTAATGCCTACTTCATTTTTTAACACTATAAACTGTGGTTTAAAATTACTGGGGTGGAGTTTGCATATTTCCTTAAATAAAATCACAATAGTCTTTCTGAGCTCATTATTATTATTATTATTATTATTATTATTATTATTATTATTATTATTATTATTATTATGTCAATGCAACACAGCAAACGAAATCACTTTGCTGGATTTCGTATTTCATCACCAGTCTGGATAACTGAGAAATAATGTATGCAACTTGCAAAGATTCCCATGATTTACATAACAGTATTATTTATATATTTGATAACAACATCAGTGATTAGATAGAGATAATGAAGATGGAAATATGATCGTCTCCATAGATGGGAGATAATGAAGAGTTCTCAAGAGGTCAAAACGTCTAGGGTGACTTGAAGTTTAAAAATAAAAATAAAAACTCATATGCAATTTAAGATTATGGACAAAAGGATGAACTTGGTTAATTAAAAAAAAAATAGATTAGGATTGCCCCCACCCTCCCTGCCTTTCGAAAACTCCTTAAGACCCACCTCTGCCGTCAGGCATGGGGGAACTAAAACACCTCCCCCTTGCCCATGTTGTTTTGTTGATTGATTGTGTGCCTGTTTTTATATATACTGTTTTTATGAGATTACTAATTTTAAATTGTAATTAGATTGGTGGGCATTGGATTTGGTATTATGTACTGTGCTGTTTTTTATTATTGTTGTGAGCCGGGGCGGCATATAAATCCAATAAATCTAATCTAATCTAATCTAAAACTGATTTGTGACAATTGATGGGACGATAGGACAAGATAAGACGATATGTATGTGGTTAGTAGAATTCAAGACCCAGCTACAAGGAATAAATTGGAATCATTTTATAATATGTAAATAGATATATTGCTCTTGAGTTAAAATGGTAGATATAAGAAATACCCCCATTTTGCTGGAGGGGTGTGAATGTTTGTCTGGTGGAAGGCAGCAATCACTGAGCACTTGTTGTATGTTGTGTGTGTTTTATATTCTATATTTTAAAATCAATAAAAAAATTATTTAAAAAAATAAAAAATAAAATAATAAAACAGAGAATTGGTTATAGATATTGGCAAATATGTGCTGAGACACATTGGTATAAAATTCACAAATCACAAAGATGACGACTGGTAGAGATGATAAGAAACCAGATGTGATTTCTGGACTCCTCTGCTTGAGCCTCCTTGGCAATTTAAATTCTGTTTGGTATCAGACTTTTCACAAAAAGGAACAGACTGCAGTCTGAACATTAGAATGATATTTCTTTCCTGCACAATTCTTGAAGGGTCTTTAAAAAAAACCCACCTCTGTTCTTCTCCATCCTGAGAGTAGAAGCTAAAGTTTTGATTTACGTGACGGGTTTTTGTTACTACCTGATGGAAGGAAGGAAGGAAGGAAAGGAGGAAGGAAGGAAGGAAGGAAGGAAAGGAGGAAGGAAGGAAGGAAGGAAAGGAGAAAGGAAGGAAGGAAGGAAAGGAGGAAGGAAGGAAGGAAGGAAGGAAGGAAGGAAGGAAGGAAGGAAGGAAGGAAGGAAGGAAGGAAGGAAGGAAGGAAGGAAGGAAGGAAAGAAAGAGCAATAGCATTTAGACTTACATACCACTTCCTGGTGCTTGTACAGCCCTCTCTAAGGTGATAGATCCGGTAGATAGATAGATCAGTAGATCGACAGATAGACAGACAGACAGATGATACAATAGATACATAGATCCGATAGCATTAGCAATAGCATTTAGACTTGTATACCACTTCACAGTGCTTTCAAAGCCCTCTCTGAGAGGTTTACAGAATTAGCATCTTTTGCCCCCCAAAATGTGGGTCCTCATTTTATTTATCTCGGAAGGATGGGAGGCTGAATCAAAGGAAGGAAGGAAGGAAGGAAGGAAGGAAGGAAGGAAGGAAGGAAGGAAGGAAGGAAGGAAGGAAGGAAGGAAGGAAGGAAAGAAGGATATTTTATTTATTTGTTTGTTTGTTTGTTTGTTTGTCACATAAACATAGTATTGTATTGTAGTATGTTTAACATAATATAAGTATAAAGTAGAGATAGAAAAGATTTTAAAAAGACATTAGGACAGGAACGGTAGGCACAAAAGTGCACTTATGCACGCCCCTTGCAAACCTCTTAGAAAAGGGGAGAGGTCTATTGTAGATAATGTAAGGTTGAAGATTTTGGGGTTGGGGGAAGAAACAACAGAGTCCAGTAGTGAATTCCAGGCGTTGACCCCTCTATTGCTGAAATCGTATTTTCTGCAGTCTAGTTTGGAGCGATTTACATTTATTTCGTATCTATTGCATGCTCTTGTTTCCCGTTTTCTGAAAGGTTTGTCTGAGATGTTTTTTATACGTAGGGTTTTAAATTACTTTTTTTAAATTGTTGGATTTGTATCATGTGTTATGTTGTGAGCCGCTCCGAGTCTCCGGAGAGGGGCGGCATACAAATCGAATAAATCTAATCTAATCGTGTGTTGTTGTTGTTAAAGGTGAAGTAGTTATTTACATCTCATAGCTTGTAGAATAGTGGTTCTCAACCTTCCTAATGCTGTGACTCTTTAAAACAGCTCCTCCTGTTAGGGTGACCCCCAACCCCTTTACCTCGCTGCCAGTTCACTTCCTCCTGCGCTGAGGGGCCACCAAAAAAAGGCCAAACCAAGATGGCGACGCACGTGCAGTGCCAGTCATTCGGTTTCTGTGAAGGCTGAGAAATTCCCATAGTACAGATTTTTCTTTTTTTGCAGTAGTCTATTTGCATGTGGATGGACCCACTTGGAAATGGATAGAGGAATGGTCTCAGTTCCTAAGACCACCAGAAATATGTATTTTCCAATTTGATTTCGATTTGATTTTATTCGATTTGTATGCCGCCCCTCTCCGTAGACTCGGGGCGGCTAACAACAGTAGTAAACAGCATATGACAATCCAATATTAAAACAGTTTAAAACCCTTATTGTAAAACCAAACATACATACAGACATACCATGCATAAAATTGGAAATGCCTAGGGGGAAGGAGTATCTTAATTCCCCCATGCCTGGTGGCAGGGGTGGGTTTTAAGAAGCTTACGAAAGGCAAGGAGGGTGGGGGCAATTCTAATCTCTGGGGGGAGTTGGTTCCAGAGGGCCGGGGCCACCACAGAGAAGGCTCTTCCCCTGGGTCCCGCTAAGCGGCATTGTTTAGTTGACAGGACCTGGAGAAGGCCCACTCTGTGGGACCTAACTGGTCGCTGGGATTCATGCAGCAGAAGGCGGTCCCGGTGCCATGAAGGGCTTGGGTGACTTCAGGGAAAGGGTCATTTGACCCCAAAGGAGTCATGACCCACAGGTTGAGAACCACTGTTGTAGAAGAAGGACAGTTCAGTTACAAACTTACATTCATGGAATAACAGAAACAGCCCAGAGGCAACTTTAATTATTGTTGGGAATTGGGAATTACTCAAGGCACAGCTTGAAAAAAAAAAGTACAATATCTTCTTTTCTTTTTTTTTTAAAGAGACCTAATTCAGCTTCTTTGCGGCAAATATAATCAAGATCTAGTTGGCATTGTAACTGATATAAGCAAGTCACATGGAGTGAGACAATCTTTTAAAAATGATAATTATACACTGAGTTTACAATATAAACTAATCACCTCAATGTTGAGCCTGGCAGAAATTAGCATTGAAACACAGGTGTGTACTATGTATTCTGCATTTATATTAGAAGCTATGTTGGATTGAAAACAATAAAACAAAACTGCAGGAGGAAGCTAATTTACATTGGTTAGAAATTAAAATTGATCGCTCAATACAGTGGTACCTCTATTTACGAACTTAATTCATTCAGCGACCAGGTTTTTAAGTAGAAACGTTTGTAAGAAGCAGCAATTTCCCCCATAGGAATCAATGTAAAAGCAAATTATGTGTGATTGGGGAAACCACAGGGAGGGTGGAGGCCCTGTTTCCTCCCAGGAGATTCCTAGAGAGGCCCTACGGAGGCTTCTCACCGCCTTTTCCGGTTCTTGAAGAGGCAAAAAAGTCTTGAACACCCGGTTCTTATCTAAAAAAGTTTGTAAATAGAGGCGTCCTTAGGTAGAGGTACCACTGTATATGACTTATCAATCAAGAGAGATTGAGAAAAAAGTGGTTTTTTTAAAATAAATACTGTATAATCAGTTATTCAGATATCCTAGTGAATTTCCAAACAACGTTACCTTTTGAATCTAAAAGTAATAGATAGGGTTAATATGAAAGTTCATGGATGCCATTTATTGCTATTTGCTCAGCAAAATCAATCATTTCCACTTTAAAATAGCTCTATAATCAACTAACATAGAAACATAGAAGTCTCACGCAGAAAAAGACCTCATGGTCCATCTAGTCTGCCCTTATACTCTTTCCTGCATTTTATCTTAGGGTAGATATATGTTTATCCCAGGCATGTTTAAATTCTGTTACTGTGGATTTATCTACCACGTCTGCTGGAAGTTTGTTCCAAGCATCTACTACTCTTTCAGTAAAATAATATTTTCTCACGTTGCTTTTGATCTTTCCCCCAACTAACTTCAGATTGTGCCCCCTTGTTCTTGTGTTCACTTTCCTATTAAAAACACTTCCTTCCTGAACCTCATTTAACCCTTTAACATATTTAAATGTTTCGATCATGTCCCCCCTTCTCCTTCTGTCCTCCAGACTATACAGATTGAGTTCATGAAGTCTTTCCTGATACGTTTTATGCTTAAGACCTTCCACCATTCTTGTAGCCCGTCTTATGTCCTCATATTAAAATCAATTAGTAGATTATTAGATCTAATTATTAGATCCGACATGATGACACAATAATATTTTTTTATTTAAAAAATCCAACAAGGAACAGAAATAAAATAAACTCACTGCCAAGCTTTCAACTAGCCTGGGGTTTGTGGCGAAGTAAAGGATTTCAAGTTTCTACTTAAGCATTTGCACAAATCATCTTCATGAGAAAAACAGATGGGAGAATAATAGTTTGGAGGTGATTCATTTAAAACTTCTGAGCAGTCAGCAATCTCCACATTATAATTTGATGTAAGCAAACATCTTATGCCTACTTCCTTATATCAAATTGCAGGTGGTGAAAATTTGAGTCCCTGTTGCTCATTTAACTTTCAAAATTACTTGGAAATACCCATTTTTAAAATCAGCCTTCAATTCTAACACTACTCAGTTTCCACTCAGATACTTTTCTCTCTAATAACACTAGAAGCGCCTGTTGTTAAGTTTGGGGACAGATTATTGTTAATGCTACTTGAAACGCCCTGTTTCCTTCGGTACTGGAAAATTCATCTGTTGTATATTTTCAGCTTTTAAATGGTAACAAGAAAAAGGAATATTGATATAGTAGACACTTCATGCATGAACGTAAGTCCCCAAAAGCTGGTTTAAAATATACCTAATTTTAAAATACCGATACAGAGGATTTCATGAAGCCTGGGGAATTCTGGGAGTTGAAGTCCAAATATCTTCAAGTTGTCAAGGTTGAGAAACACTGATTTAGAACAAAACTATTGGTTCTTTTCCTGCATAATTTAATCCTGAAACTGTGATATTTATTTATTTATTTATTTATTGATTGATTGATTGATTGATTGATTGATTGGATTTGTATGCCGCCCCTCTCCGGAGAGTCGGAGCAGCTAACAGCAACAATAAAACAGTGTACAATAGTAATCTAATACTAAAAACAATTAAAAACCCATTAATATAAAAACCAAACATACATACATACATACCATGTATAGAATTGTAAAGGCCTAGGGGGAAAGAGGATCTCAATTCCCTCATGCCTGACAGCAGAGGTGGGCTTTAAGTAGCTTACGAAAGGCCAGGAGGGTGGGGGCAACTCTAATCTCTGGGGGGAGTTGGTTCCAGAGGGCCGGGGCCACCACAGAGAAGGCTCTTCTCCTGGGTCCCGCCAAGAGACATTGTTTAGTTGACGGGACCCGGAGAAGATCCACTCTGTGGGACCTAACTGGACGCTGGGATTCATGCATCAGAAGGTGGTCCCTGAGATAATCTGGTCCAGTGCCATAAAGGGCTTTATAGGTCATAACCAACACTTTGAATTGTGATCGGAAACTGGTGCACAAGGCGAACCTGGGCGAACGGCCTCCTCGCCACAGTTGAAAGATGTTTCTCTAATGTGAGCTGTGGATCGAGAAGGACGCCCAAGTTGCGAACCTTCTCTGAGGGGGACAGTGATTCTCCCCCCAGGGTAATGGACGGACAGATAGATATAGTAAAGGCTTCCAAATTTCAAAGTTTGGAAGCCGGGGCGGCATACAAATCTAAATAATAAGTAAGTAAGTAAGTAAGTAAGTAAGTAAGTAAGTAAGTAAGTAAGTAAGTAAGTAAGTAAGTAAGTAAATAAATAAATAAAAAAATAGGTTTTGAGTATGATAACTAGTGTTGGGTGAACCGAACTCGCACAATTCGGGTCCGTACCAAATTTTGCGGTGTTCGGCATGCAGAACCTGAACCCGAAGTGCCACCGCCCGGCTGTCATCCGCTGAAAAGAGGAGGAGGAGCCGGGTGCTGGTGGCGGCGGAGGAAGGCGAACACTGCCTGCCTCTTTCAAAAAAGAATTATAGTACATCTGTGGTACCTCTAATAAATTAGTACAACTAATAAATTACTACACACATGGCTTTAATATTTAAAGCATCAGCAATGAACATATAGGTCTTGTTTCAAAATTTAAACTGATTGACTATCCTATTTATTGATTAAGTTATATTAAAAAAACCTTGTTGAATGGGTAGCTTCCACTCAAAATTTAAAACAACCTAAAAACCATATTAAAACCATGAAAAAATAAACCCATTCAAAATATGCATGATTACATTTTTGGGATATTTTGAAAGTTTCTTGAAACCTTGAAAAGCTAAAATCATTTTTACGTTACTTTAAGCCTGATTATATATGATTTATTACTCTATCTAACTTTCTAAATATGTGAGCGGATCAGTCAAACTTTACAGAAGATTGTTCAGCAAGGTGTAATAAATTCTACAAATCTTCTTTGTTTCGAAGAGCTTTTGAAACTGTAGTTATTCAGGCTCCTTTTTATGTCTTCTGAAGGTGATATATTAAAGCCAGTATTGAAAATTAGAGATTCAAGCTGTGAACTAAAAATACTTTTGTTCAAACAACAATAAGTGACAGAGAGAGAAAGAGAGGGAGAGAGAAAGAGAGAGGGAGAAAAAGAGAGAGGGAGAGCAAGAGCAAGAGCCTACAAAACTTTTGCCAGACCCATCCTAGACTACTGCTCATCTGTCTGGAACCCATACCACATCTCAGACATCAACACCCTTGAAAACGTCCAAAGATATTTCACCAGAAGAGCCCTTCACTCCTCCACTCGAAACAGAATATCCTACGAAAATAGACTAACAATCCTGGGCCTAGAAAGCCTACAACTACGGCGCCTAAAACACGATTTGAGTATTGCCCACAAGATCATATGCTGCAATGTCCTACCGGTCAATGACTACTTCAGCTTCAACCGCAATAACACAAGAGCACACAACAGATTCAAACTTAATACGAACCGCTCCAAACTTGACTGTAAAAAATATGACTTTAACAATCGAGTTATCGAAGCGTGGAACTCATTACCGGACTCAATTGTGTCAACCCCTAACCCCCAACATTTCTCCCCTAGACTCTCCACGATTGACCTCTCCAGGTTCCTAAGAGGCCAGTAAGGGGCGTACATAAGTGCACTGGTGTGCCTTTCGTCCCCTGTCCAATTGTCTTTCCTTTCTCTCACCTATCTTATATATTCTCTTCCTTTCATATACCCTCTCCTCTAAGTTCACTTTCACCCTTATATATATTACCACATGTCTTTTTTTTCTTCCTATGTATTTGTGTATTGGACAAATAAATGAATAAAAATAAATAAATAAGAGAGAGAGAGAAAGCAAGAGAGAGATTTTTTTTGTTATTTTTTTTTTGGCTAAACTTTTTCTAGCCCCCACCCAGCCCCACTCAGTGGTGTCCCCCTTTCCCAATCTTAAATTCTGGTCCCTTTAAACTAGAAAGATTTCAAACCAGCTTCACTACTGACTATCCTTGCAGGATGCTGGCAGGGAACATCTGAAACGATGACATGACTGCAGCCAACTATGGCAGTAAAGCACTGGAGTGGCCACAATTTTAGAAATAATAAATTCAATGGGAATCATAGAGTGCAGTATTACTGCCACAAAACACCAAAAATATCTAAACCAAAGAAACTTGAATCATGAATTGTCATTTTATGTTTTCCCCAATGCTACTTGAACTCGCTGTTTATTTATAATATTTTATTGCATATATATGCTGCCCAACTCCCAGTTATGACTTTTAAAATGCTACTTATGAAAAAGAGATAAGTTTCATGTGAACTATATTTTTTATCAGTAATGAATGGTATACTAAAATTAAATATTGCTATGTGTTGATAACAGCTAGTAAGGGCCATAAAAAGATTCCTTTATTAGCTTAGGAAGAGATAAACATTTGGATGAGCTATTTAATTTATTGACAGTGCTGGAATGATATATTTCTGGTTTGTTCCTGTTTATTTCTCCAGTTTTATAGCCAGCACCCAAAATAAATATTTATTTGTCCTCCCACATTGGACATATGGCGGACTAAATATTTCTACTACGCATCGAGGAAAAAATGTCACTGCAAATTCTTCATAGTTACAGTGCAAAAAATGAGTATGCTTTAGAACAGTGTTTCCCAACCTTGGCAACTTGAAGATATCTGGACTTCAACTCCCAGAATTCCTCAGCCAGCATTTGCTGGCTGGGGAATTCTGGGAGTTGAAGTCCAAATATCTTCAAGTTGCCAAGGTTGAGAAACACTGATTTAGAACAAAGCTATTGGTTCTTTTCCTGCATAATTTAATCCTAAAACTATGATATCCAAATTTCAAAATACGTTTTGAGTATGATAACTAGTGTTGGGTGAACCGAACTCGCACAATTCAGGTCCATACCAAATTTTGCGGTGTTCGGCATGCCGAACCCAAAATTTTTAAAAAATTTGTGCTCCAGTTCAGCGTTTGTGCCGAGCACCGCGAAGTGCCATCGCCCGGCTGTCATCCGCTGAGAAGAGGAGGAGGAGCCGGGTGCCGGTGGCGGTGGAGGAAGGCGAACACCGGGGAGCTGTCGGCCAGTCGGGAGGCTGGGAGGGAGGCACAAAAGGAGCTGGAGAATTCCACGAAGGGATTCCGGGGGCGGAGCTTTGACATCACATATACCGGCAGGTTGCTAAGCACGCCAAGGTGATCACTTCCTGGATTCCAGGGGCGGCACTAGAATGCCGAACCGGATCGTGAATTTTTTTAAAAAAAATGGGTTCGGGTCCGGCATGCCGAACACCACAAAATTCGTTAAGGAACCAAATTGTGCGGGTTCGGTTCGCTCAACACTAGAGAAGGATTCTCAAAAAGCAATAGGAGAAGACGAGACGAAAGATAAATTTTGGACCGTTTCCTTTATTTTGTCAAAAATGTTAAAATGGAGTAAAAGTTTCTACCTCTGTTGTGGTTGAGTTGCAGCCATACCTTGGCTGGCCTGAAGCAGCAAAGAAGAAAGACTGAGGGAACTGGGCATGGATAGCCTAGAGAAAAGGAGGGCCAGAGCGGACGTGATAGCAGTCTACAAGTATACGAGGGGTTGCCACAGAGAGGAGGGGATCACTTTATTCTCCAGGGCACCAGAGGACCTGACGAGGAACAACGGCTGGAAGCTGACCAAGGAGAGATTCAACATGGAGATAAGGAGGAACTTCCTGACAGTCAGAGCGATCAACCGATGGAACAACCTACCAGCAGACATTGTGAACTCCAACGCTCTGGATATTTTTAAGAGAAGATTGAACTGCCACTTGACTGGTGTGCTATAGGGTTCCTGCTTGGGCAGGGGGTTGAACTTGATGGCCTTCATGGTCCCTTTCAACTCTAACAATAAATAGATAGATAGATAGATAGATAGATAGATAGATAGATAGATAGATAGATAGATGATAGATAGATAGATAGATAGATAGATAGATAGATAGATAGATAGATAGATAGATAGATAGATAGATAGATATTGGAAAGGAGAATGACAAAGGCCGACACTGAGAAAAACAGCTTGCTTGCTTGTCCTTATCTCAACATAAATAAATAAATAAATAAATAATAAATAAACAAATAAACAAACAAACAAACACATAAATAAATAAATAAAATTTGAATTACAGAGAGGAAGGCAGCATACGCTGCAAAGATACGCCTGGAGTTATTGCCAAAAGCTCTCCCAGCTAACAGAATGTTCTATGAAGTTGATCTGCTCCATTGCTCACTGATATCTGACTTAAGTAAAACAAATCTTTTTACACTCCCAACTCGGGAGCCCTACAAAGATGTGAATCTCTATGGTTACCCCTTGTGAGACACTGCAAAAGCCAATATAATCATCTCCATGGCTAAAATTATCTTGATAATTATGGAAAGACTTCCTTATCACCATGGACCACTGACTCGTGACATACAAGGAGATGTGTTCATTAAATAAACAGTGCCGCTAATAAAAAAAAAAACATAGAAAAACACCGTAATTTCGACGGCGAGATGGCAGATGAACAGTGGTTTTCAGCAGAAAAGCAAACTGCCCAGGGACAACAGTTTATATTGAAACTATAAGTCGTAATTATGGCTTGTCCAGTTACTTATCTACAAGGCAAATTAATAAAGTTATTCCACATAACTAAAAGTGTCAAGTAAGACCAGTAGGGAATACAACAAAGAGAATAAATCAAAGATAATACCGATGCAATAAAATCACCAAACTGGCAAAAGTTTGCGGCTCTATCTGGACAGGGAGTCTTTACTCACAGTCACTCATGCCTTTATCACCTCGAGGCTTGACTACTGCAATGCTGTCTACATGGGGCTACCTTTGAAGAGTGTTCGGAAACTGCAAATTGTGCAGAACGCAACTGTCCGAGCGGTCATGGGCCTGGCCAGGCCACGGTCTGCAATGGCTGCCAGTTGGTTTCTGGATGCAATTCAAAATGTTGGTTATGACCTACAAAGACCTAAATGTAGGGGAACCAATTATGAAGTACAGTGGTACCTCTACTTAAGAACTTAATTCGTTCCGCCGTGACCAGGTTCTTAAGTAGAAATGCTCTTAAGTAGAAGCAATTTTTCCCATAGGAATCAGTGTAAAAGCAAATATTTTTTTATTTATTTATTTGTTTGTTTGTTTGTTTGTCCAATACACAATACATATTGAAGAGAATAGATCTGTAGTAATGTATATAAAGAAAAGGATGGAAGAAAAGATATAAAAGTAGAGGAGAAGATATATGAAAGGAAGAAAAGATATATGAGATAAAGGAGAGAGAATTGGACAGGGGACAGAAGGCACACTGGTGCACTTATGCATGCCCCTTACTGACCTCTTAGGAACCTGGAGAGGTCAATCGTGGATAGTCTAAGGGAAAAATGTTGGGGGTTAGGGGTTGGCACTACTGAGTCCGGTAATGAGTTCCACGCTTCGACAACTCGATTGTTAAACTCAGTTTGGAGCAGTTAACATTAAGTTTGAATCTGTTGTGGGCTCTTGTGTCGTTGGGTTTGAAGCTGAAGTAGTCATTGACCGGTAGAATGTTGCAGCCTATGATCTTGTGGGCAATACTTAGATCGTGTTTTGGGCATCGTAATTCCAAGCTTTCTAGACACAGTAATATGTGGAAACCCGTTAGGAAAGAAATAAAAGCTTGGAATTTGGGTGGGAGGAGGAGGAGGAAGAAGAGGAGGAGGACAGTCGCTGCCGAAGGAAGAAGGTGAGGTGAGGGGAATCAAAAAAATCCAAAACTTTAAGACTTAAAAAATAAGAGGGACTCTGAGGTGGCGAGGAGCATGCGCCTCCCATACAACCGGTGCGAGGCTACCTCCTATACACTGCGTCCCATACACTGGCTGCTGCTGCTGCTACCTGCTTCCTCTTCCTTCCCATGCTGAAGGGCTGCCCTCTCCTCTCGCTCGCTTGCTTTGTAGCCAATGCCTTTCCTTCATTGTGGTGACTCCTCGGCTGCCCAGAGTGAAGGGAGCGTTTCTTTTCTCTGGGCGCTGACAGAGGAGAAAGGAAAATGCTTTGTTTGCTCTGGACTGCCAAAACCTCCTTAACCGCCATCAACAGGCTCTTCTGGCAGCCCAGATTGCCGGGATTAAAGGGGGAATGGTAGGAAACTGGCCCGGTCTTCATGCCGCTCTCAAATTTCTTGGGAAATTTTTCTGGCCTCGGGCTCTTAAGTAGAAAATGGTTCTTAAGTAGAGGCAAAAAAATCTTGAACACCCGGTTCTTATCTAGAAAAGTTCTTAAGTAGAGGCGTTCTTAATTAGAGGTACCACTGTATAATTGTTTCTGTACCTGAACCTAATCCCCAAAGAATCTTATATAGCTCTTAATTACAGCTGGTTGATTTGTTTTCTCTTTCTTTGCATAAATAAGATATTTGCAGACATCTACTTTTTAAATTGGATTGTTGGTTTGACTGCCTATTTTGAGCCAACAGATAACCATTTTGCTGTGATGGGGTTTTTTTTGGTTTTTTGTTTTAGTTTCCAGTCCTTAAGCCACTTGGTTACCTAGAGTGACTCTCCAACTTAATAAACTGGCATTGTTAATGTTATTTGGAAAGGTTCCTTTGGGGGATATTACTAATTGGTCTGTTGTTTTCCAGGAACCATTTAAAGACCAGCATTAATGGGCTTGCCAAGCTGGAACGTAGCAAGTGGGGAATATTTGCCAATTTTAGATATTTATTTTTCGGCCTGGACCGTCTTTGTGGCTTCTGTTATCCACTTTTCTTGCAAAATGTGGATTTTTGGAGCTAGTGCTGATCACTCAAACAAGCTCAAAAAAGATTCCTAGAATCTATCTATCTATCTATCTATCTATCTATCTATCTATCTATCTATCTATCTATCTATCTATCTATTAGATTTGTATGCCGCCCCTCTCCGAAGACGCGGGGCGGCTAACAACAATGAAAAGAGAATGAAAACAAATCTAATATTAAAAGACAATCTAAAAACCCCAATTTAAAGAACCACTCATACAAACAAGCATACCATGTATAAATTCTATAAGCCTAGGGGGAAGGGAATATCTCAATTCCCCCATGCCTGACGACAGAGGTGGGTTTTAAGGAGCTTGCGAAAGGCAAGGAGGGTGGGGGCAACTCTGATATCTGGGGGGAGCTGGTTCCAGAGGTTTGGGGCCGCCACAGAGAAGGCTCTTCTCCTGGGTCCCACCAAACAACATTGCTTAGTCGATGGGACCCGGAGAAGGCCCACTCTGTGGGACCCAACCGGTCGCTGGGATTCATGCGGCAGAAGGCGGTCCCGGAGGTATTCTGGTCCGATGCCATGAAGGGCTTTATAGGTCATAACCAACACTTTGAATTGATCGGCAACCAATGCAGACTGCGGAGTGTTGGTGTAACATGGGCATAATTAGAGAAGCCCATGACTGCTCTCACAGCTGCATTCTGCACAATCTGAAGTTTCCGAACACTTTTCAGAGGTAGTCCCATGTAGAGAGCATTACAGTAGTCGAGCCTCGAGGTGATGAGGGCGTGAGTGACTGTGAGCAGTGAGTCCCGGTCCAGATAGGGCCACAACTGATGCACCAGGCAAACCTGGGCAAACGCCCCCCTCGCCACAGCTGAAAGATGTTTCTCTAATGTGAGCTGTGGATCGAGGAGGACGCCCAAGTTGCGGACCCTCTCTGAGGGGGTCAATAATTCCTCCCCCCGGGGTGATGGACGGACAGATGGAATTGTCCTTGGGAGGCAGAACCCACAGCCACTCCGTCTTATCCGGGTTGAGTTTGAGTCTGTTGACACCCATCCAGACCCCAACAGCCTCCAGGCACCGGCACATCACTTCCACTGCTTCGTTTTATCAGAATGTTTGGTTTCTAAGTATATTTCATTTATATCTAGCTTTCCCTTAAATGATGACTTACAATTAGCTTTTTTATTGCTATTTGACTGGGAATTATACTCTTGACCCCTTAGTTCAGTTCCCTCGTGGAACAGATAAAGGATGACATTAACACAAGTTTTTAAAATTCATCTCTATTTCTATAATGTTCTGCGGGGAAATTTATGCAAGGTCAAACTTTCATCACCATAGGATGGTGATAACATTTCCACTGCATTGTTTTTCCTCATTGTTTTTTATCAGGTCATCAAGAATTAGCATGGTGTAATTTTACATCTTCCCTTTGTCCTGGGTGGTGGCAAAACACCGACTTTGCATTTCTCTAATTGAAGAATTAGAAGATAAATTAGATAAACAAATTATCACAGATAATACCCACTCGGTCAAGGACCTCAGAGTGCTAATGACTAAAGACTTAAGTGCCAAAGCCCATTGCAACAACATAGCCAAGAAGGCTTTAAGAGTTGTTAATCTAATCCTACGTAGCTTCTGCTCTGGCAATCTCACACTACTTACCAGAGCTTATAAAACTTTCGCCAGACCCATCCTAGAATACAGCTCATCTGTTTGGAACCCATACTGCATTTCTGACATTAATACCCTAAAAAATGTCCAGAGATACTTCACCAGAAGAGCCCTTCACTCCTCTACCCATAACAGAAGAGCCTACAAAACTAGATTTACAATCCTGGGTCTAGAAAGCTTAGAACTAAGACGCCGGAAACATGATCTAAGCATTGCCCACAAGATCATATGCTGCAATGTCTTGCCTGTCAAAGACTACTTCAGCTTCAACCACAACAACACAAGAGCCCACAACAGATACAAGCTTAATATTAACCGCTCCAAACCTGACTGTAAAAAATACGACTTTAGTAATCAAGTTGTCAAAGTTTTCTAAGGTAGGACTAAACTGAAGTATCAAAACAACTCTCTTGCGGTGAGATTTTCCAAATGGAACTTTTCTAGATAAGAACTGGGTATTCAAATTTTTTTGCCTCTTCTCAAAAACCATTTTCCACTTACAAAACCAAGCCTCCGAAACAGTAACCAGAAAAGGCATGGAGAAGCCTCCGTGGGGCCTCTCTAGGAATCTCCTGGGAGGAAAAAGGGCCGGAAAAGGTGGAGAGAAGCCTCTGTGGGGCCTCTCTAGGAATCTCCTGGGAGGAAACAGGGCCGGAAAAGGCGGGGAGAAGCCTCCATTGGGCCTCTCTAGGAATCTCCTGGGAGGAAACAGGGCCGGAAAAGGCGGGGAGAAGCCTCCATTGGGCCTCTCTAGGAATCTCCTGGGAGGAAACAGGGCCGGAAAAGGCGGGGAGAAGCCTCCATGGGGCCTCTCTAGGAATCTCCTGGGAGGAAACAGGGCCTCCACCCTCCCTGTGGTTTCCCCAATCACACGCATTATTTGTTTTTACATTGATTCCTATGGGAAAAATTGCTTCTTCTTGCAAACCTTTCTACTTAAGAACCTGGTTACGGAACAACTTAGGTTCGTAAGCAGAGGTACCACTGTAATAAGTTTGGGTGTTTATTGAGGTGCCTACAAATTATGCCAGACCCTTGATTGAGTCCTTCACTTCACTTCCCTTTTCTTTTCTTTTTTCCTTTTTGCTTCACAGCAAGAGGTAAACAAAACTAGGCCCACCATAAGGGAGAGTTCAACCAAGATAAATAAATGTCGTTAAAAGCCTAGGAAGAGCCATAAAATCCTGCCATTAAGTGTTAATGTTATCCAGCTCGGTCATTATCAAACTCGTTTTGCTTGTACTGGCAAGTAGTCTTCCAATTCACAAAACAGATTGGCTTTGCTACATTATTAAAGATGCAAGCAGATATTTCCAAGGGTCCTTCTCTCTCCAAGTTTAAGCCAGATGCTCCAAGTGTAGGAACAATTCTCTTAGGACGACCCACGGTAGTTGGGATGCTTTACGATAAGAAATCAGGAGATGAATGGGAATTAAGCAACCTCACTACACCAAAGAATTGTAAATTAAAACCAGTAAAGCAACAGAAAATGGGCTTCCGAGTGAAAAAGTATTTCAGCGACCCCTTGTTTTTCGTGGGGGATGCGTTCCAAGACCACCCGTGAAAAACGAATTTCCGTGAAGTAGAGGAAAGATAGTTTTTAATGTATTTAATGAGTACAGTATTTGGACTTTTAAAACCCACCCTTTGCATGAAACAGTTATTCTATAATGTTTCTCAGCTGGAACTACATGTGATATCCTACCAGTTTCTTTCATAGATTACAGTAGGACTGCAGAAGAATTTTATGGATTTTTAATGGATTTAAAATTTTCAATGGATTTAATGGATTTAAGCCTCCTTTGAAAATCCGTGAAATAGCGAATCCGCAAAAGATAAACCGCGAAGTAGCGAGGGATTACTGTATATCGTTGGAAGGATGAGATACCTTGCTTTGTAATATTGGGAGAAAGTGGTAAAATATGTCTGGCCTGCATTTTAATATGAAAAAGCCCAATTCACAGTTCCCAAATTCATTTCTCAACAAGAACGCAATCATTATCCGATTCTGCACTTCTCTGAATTTTGTAATGCAGGTTTTTTTATTTTTAAAATACATCAGGGAAAACTGACTGCAACTTTCAGAGAAAGCAGTTTAAAAATGCTTATTTTAGGAAATGCTATATGCTGCACCAAACGACATAGTAGCAATAACAATAGGATTTAGACTTATATTTATTTATTTATTTATTTTATTGGATTTGTATGCCGCCCCTCTCCGCAGACTCGGGGCGGCTAACAACAATGATAAAAACAACATGTAACAATCCAATCCAATACTAAAATAACTAAAAAAACCTTATTATAAAAACTAAACATTCATACAGACCTACCATGCGTAAATTGTAAAGGCCTGGGGGAAAGAATATCTCAGTTCCCCCATGCCTGATGGCAGAGGTGGGTTTTAAGAAGCTTACTAAAGGCGAGGAGGGTGGGGGCAATTCTAATCTCTGGGGGGAGTTGGTTCCAAAGGGCCGGGGCCGCCACAGAGAAGGCTCTTCCCCTGGGTCCCGCCAAACGACATTGTTTAGTTGACGGGACCCGGAGAAGGCCCACTCTGTGGGACCTAACTGGTCGCTGGGATTCGTGCAGCAGAAGGTGGTCCCTGAGATAATCTGGTCCAATGCCATGAAGGGCTTTATAGGTCATAACCAACACTTTGAATTGTGACCGGAAACTGATTGGCAACCAATGCAGACTGTGGAGTGTTGGTGTAACATGGGCATATTTGGGAAAGCCCATGACTGCTCTCGCAGCTGCATTCTGCACGATCTGAAGTTTCAGAACACTTTTCAAAAGTAGCCCCATGTAGAGAGCATTACTGTAGTCAAGCCTCGAGGTGATGAGGGCATGAGTGACTGTGAGCAGTGACTCCCGGTCCAAATATAAGCTTCATAGTGCTTTTAAAGCCCACTCTAAGAGGTTTACAGAATCAGCATATTGCCCCCAACAATCAGCGTTGTGCACATGAACCAGTAGTGATGGGGTTTGGAGCTCACTACTACATCGAATGCCGACAACTTTATGAGTTATGACTTTCTCTTGTAGCTGGGACACCACTTACAATCTACACTTTTAAATTGTGCAAGAGCCCTGTAGTAAAAGATCAAATACCCTGAGGATTAGGTGTAAATGCAGAATTTCTATCACAAAATCGAAGTGAAGTTGTGGGACATTACTCAGAAAAGAGGGCTGTTCCAATTTCTTTCATTTAGCCCAGTAGCCGTGGAGAAGGCAGTTAGCATTTTCTGATGTTCCAGACTGGCACATATGCTTAAACAACCAGTAATAACTTACAGATGCCAACCCATGGCGGGAATAGACACTGTGACAAAACACAATTCAGTTCTGGCACAAACACATGGAAATACATTAAAATAAATAAGAAACTTTACCACCACAAAAATTTGGCCCAATACATCTAGTTGGTACTGATATAATTACTTGCCAAATGGACATAAGTTTTTATCCTAACTATACAGTGATGGGCTACCAAAATGTTTACTACCACACTGTGGGCATGACTTATGCATTTTATTTCAACATCTTTCAGTGCAAATTGGGTGCTCTGGGGTGGAACTCCAAATTTTGCTACCGGAACTGCGTTCCTGGCCGTTCCCGTAGGAGCCCATCACTGCTGTTATACCAAATTACATGGTTTATATCTCATGGAATTCAATGAAAACCAAATTAAGGTGCTACCCTAAATTACAGACCTCAGTTTCTGAATATATTTCTCTGTGCACAATCCTTGCTAAACTCCATTTCTTGGATGTATCACGCTGTCAAAGGACTCAGGCACTTGGATAAATGGATCCATTCACGAATGTATTGATTATTGTATTGCGGTATCTTTTCCCTGCCCTCCATAGATATGGTCTTGGATCAACTCAAGTTAATCTATACAAGATAAATCAGCTTCAGAATGTATATCAGCCTCCTAGGTAGAATCCCATCAATGCTAAGTAGTGAAAAATACATAATTCCAACAGAAATAGATAGATAGATAGATAGATAGATAGATAGATAGATAGATGGATGGATGGATGGATGGATGGATGGATGGATGGATGGATGGATGGATGGATGGATGATAGGTAGGTAGGTAAGTCGGTCGGTAGGTAGGTAGGTAGGTCGGTCGGTCGGTCGGTAGGTAGGTAGATAGATAGATGATAGATAGCTAGATAGATAGATAGATAGATAGATAGATAGATAGATAGATAGATAGATAGATAGATAGATGATAGCTAGATAGCTATTTATTTATTTATTATTTATTATTTGGATTTGTATGCCGCCCCTCTCCGAAGACTCGGGGCGGCTCACAACAAATAGTACAAATCATAAATAGTCCAATCAATTAAAATATTAAAGCTTTAAAAACCCCATGTACTAACAGACACACACACAAGCATACCATATATAAATTAAACATGCCCAGGGGGAGATGTTTCAATTCCCCCATGCCTGATGGCAAAGGTGGGTTTTAAGGAGTTTACGGAAGGCAGGAAGAGTAGGGGCAGTTCTAATCTCCGGGGGGAGTTGGTTCCAGAGGGCCGGTGCCACCACAGAGAAGGCTCTTCCCCTGGGGCCCACCAACCGACATTGTTTAGTTGACAGGACCCGGAGAAGGCCCACTCTGTGGGACCTAATCGGTCGCTGGGATTCGTGCGGCAGGAGGCGGTCTCGGAGATATTCTGGTCCAATGCCATGAAGGGCTTTAAAGGTCATAACCAACACTTTGAATTGTGACCGGAAACTGATCGGCAGCCAATGCAGACTGCGGAGTGATGGTGAAACATGGGCATACCTAGGTAAGCCCATGACTGCTCTCGCAGCTGCATTCTGCACGATCTGAAGTTTCCGAACACTTTTCAGAGGTAGCCCCATGTAGAGAGCATTACAGTAATCGAACCTCGAGGTGATGAGGGCATGAGTGACTGTGAGCAATGAGTCCCGGTCCAGATAGGGCCGCAACTGGTGCACCAGGCGAACCTGGGCGAACGCCCCCCTCGCCACAGCTGAGAGATGTTGTTCTAATGTGAGCTGTGGATCGAGGAGGACGCCCAAGTTGCGGACCCTCTCTGAGGGGGTCAATAATTCCCCCCCCAGGGTAATGGACGGACAGATGGAATTGTCCTTGGGAGGCAAAACCCACAGCCACTCCGTCTTATCTGGGTTGAGTTTGAGTCTGTTGACACCCATCCAGGCCCCAACAGCCTCCAGGCACCGGCACATCACTTCCACCACTTCGTTGACTGGGCATGGGGTGGAGATGTAAAGCTGGGTATCATCTGCATATTGATGATACCTCACCCCATGTCCTTGGATGATCTCGCCCAGCGGTTTCATGTAGATGTTAAATAGCAGGGGGGAGAGGACTGACCCCTGAGGCACCCCACAAGGGAGAGACCTAGGAGTCGACCTCTGACCCCCCACTAACACCGACTGCGACCGGCCAGAGAGGTAGGAGGAGAACCACTGGAGAACAGTGCCTCCCACCCCCAACCCCTCCAGCCGGTGCAGAAGGATACCATGGTCGATGGTATCGAAAGCCGCTGAGAGGTCAAGGAGCACCAGGACAGAGGATAAACCCCTGTCCCGGGCCCGCCAGAGATCATCCATCAACGCGACCAAAGCGGTTTCCATGCTGTAACCGGGCCTGAAACCCGACTGTTGGGGACCTAGATAATCGGCTTCTTCCAAGGACCGCTGGAGCTGAAGTGCCACCACCTTCTCAACAACCTTCCCCATAAAGGGAAGGTTGGAGACTGGACGATAGTTATTAAGGACAGCTGGGTCCAGGGAGGGCTTCTTGAGGAGGGGGCGCACGAGTGCTTCTTTATAGAGTGATGGAAAAACTCCCCTCCCCAAGGAAGCGTTGGTAATCTCCTGGGCCCAGCTCCGTGTCACCTCCCTGCTGGCCGAAACCAACCAGGAGGGACACGGATCCAGTAAACAGGTGGCGGAACTCACAGCTCCAATGGCCTTGTCCACTTCATCAGCTAGATAGATGATAGATAGATAGATAGATAGATAGATAGATAGATAGATAGATAGATGATAGATAGATAGATAGATAGATAGATAGATAGATAGATAGATAGATAGATAGATAGATGATAGATGGATAGATAGATAGGTAGGTAGGTAGGTAGGTAGATAGAAAGAAAGAAAGAAAGAAAGAAAGATAGATAGATAGATAGATAGATAGATAGATAGATAGATAGATGATAGATAGATAGATGATAGATAGATAGATAGATAGATAGATAGATAGATAGATAGATGATAGATGGATAGATAGATAGATAGATAGATAGGTAGGTAGGTAGGTAGGTAGATAGAAAGAAAGATAGATAGATAGATAGATAGATAGATAGATAGATAGATAGATAGATAGATAGATAGATGATAGATAGATGATAGATAGATAGATAGATAGATAGATAGATAGATAGATAGATAGATAGATGATAGATAGATAGATAGATAGATAGATGAGAGAGAGAGAGAGAGAGAGAGAGAGAGAGAGAGAGATAAATCAGAGTTGAATTGTAGTGGTGTTGGTGCTTTGCTTAAATAAATTACACAATGTATTATTTACAGTAGATTAAAAGCAATATATCCATCAGCCCATATCAATTTTAGCACAATGGGAGAGACATTTTTAAAATTGGACATTAAAAACTGAACCAGGAAGAAAAAGGTTGTTTTCATCCCCACTAGAAGTACAAATGCTGGCTTAGGATCTCTTTATTTATTTGTCAATGTATCAAACTCATAGTGAGCTAATGTCTCCCCTATGACCCCATTATTTGATAGCTGACCTTGCAAATGCTTTCATCTTGGGCAAAGCAAAGAGGCCAACCATTTAAAAGGCATTTCAATTACAGTAAGGAAACCTTCACCTTCCATTCTAGATCATACCATAAAAAACACCAACCCCTTCTAAAGCAAAAATTGCAACAATTAAGCTGAAATGTAGATTGGAAGCTCTCTGGGGAGGGATAACGTTGTACATCCATTGCTCTAAATAGTGCTTGAAAGCCCTTGCTTTAAATAGTACTAATTGTAAAAAAAAAAAAGTCATCTAAAGCAAAAATAGCTTCAAGCTTTAAGCCTTAATGTTCCCCTTTCAAACAAATGACTTTGATTTGCCCTCTTGAAAATTCTACCATGTATATAGGCTGTCTGTCTGTCTGTCTGTCTTCTCGTCCCAAAGTATATTGTTTTTATTTAATCTTCTTATATTGAAAGCCGCCCCGAGTCTTCGGAGAGGGGCGGCATACAAATCTAATACATTATTATTATTATTATTATTATTATTATTATTATTATTATTATTATTTCAATATAATATTGACTGACCCCTCGCATCCTGGACACAAGCTGTTTCAACTCCTGCCCTCAAAACGTCGCTACAGAGCACTGCACACCAAGACAACTAGACACAAGGACATTTTTTTCCCGAACGCCATCACTCAAATTCCCTCAACAGTGTCAGACTTTTTACTAAATCTGCACTTCTATTTCTACTAGTTTTTCTCATCATTCCTATCATCCTTTTCCTCCCACTTAAGACTGTATGACTGTAACTTGTTGCTTGTATCCTAAGATTTTTATTCATATTGATGGTTTCTTCGTTGCTTCTTTGACCCCTATGACAACATTAAGTGTTGTACCACATGATTCTTGACAAATGTCTCTTTTTCTTTTATGTACGCTGAGAGCATCTGCACCAAGACAAATTCCTTGTGTGCCAATCACACTTGGCCAGTAAAATTCTATTCTATTCTATTTTTTTTTTGTTACTATGCATTAGTAAATTGTTATTTGTCATCAGTTTTTTTTTAATAAACAGTAAAAGAAAGACAGGGACAGGGAAGAATGAATACTGGTTTTATGAATTGACTGCAACTGTAATTTAAAGCAAAAAATATTATTCATATTTTGTAGAATACAATGTTGTGTTTTTAAATTCAGAAAAGTAATTAAATTAAATTAGAAAATATGGAATACAATGGAAACAAAAAGAATAGGAAATACAGCAGTTCCTTTTTAATAGTCACCCACTGGCTTTGCACAGGAAGGATGTTATTAATAACAATAAATATGTCTGTGTCCCTGAAAACATTAATTCAATATTGTGTAAAAATTAAGAAGAACACCGGGATGTATTGGTGGAAATCCAGTCACTTATTTGGTGTTACAAAGAGAAAATCCTTTCAATGCCCTGATAGGTTTATGTCTGTATTTGACATTGAACGGTTTTCAGAAATGACAAAAGAACTTGTCAGATGGGAAAGAGACAGGTAAGCCATCAATGGATTGACAGTCAGGAATACAAGTCTCAACTTCTCTGCAGACTCAGAAATGTTGCACAAACTCAGTAAAAGACCTTGGAATACTAATATCAAATGATCTAAGTGCCAAAGTCCACTGCAACAATATCACCAAAAAGGCTTCTAGAGTTGTTAACCTGATCCTACGTAGCTTCTGCTCCGGCAATCTCACACTACTCACAAGAGCCTACAAAACTTTTGCCAGACCCATCCTTGAATACAGTAAATCTGTCTGGAACCCATACCACATCTCGGACATCAATACTCTTGAAAATGTCCAAAGAGACTTCACCAGAAGAGCCCTTCACTCCTCCACTCAAAATAGAATATCCTATGAAAATAGACTAACAATCCTGGGTCTAGAAAGCTTAGAACTACGTCGCCTAAAACACGATCTAAGTATTGCCCACAAGATCATATGCTGCAACGTTCTACCTACTGACTACTTCAGCTTCAACCGCAACAACACAAGAGCACGCAACAGATTCAAACTTAATATTAACCACTCCAAACTTGACTGTAAAAAATATGACTTCAGCAACTGAGTTGTCGAAGCGTGGAACTCATTACCTGACTCAGTAGTGTCAACCCCTAACCCCCAACATTTCTACCTTAGACTGTCCACGATTGACCTCTCCAGGTTCCTTAGAGGTCAGTAAGGGGCGTGCATAAGTGCACCAGTGTGCCTTCCATCCCCTGTCCAATTGTCTCTCCTTATCTCATTTATCTTTTCTTCCTTTCAAATTTGTTCACCTATACTTTTATATCTTTTCTTCTATCCTTTTCTTTATTTATATTATTACATATCTATTCTCTTCAATGTGTGTTATGTATTGGACAAAATAAAAATAAATAAATAAATAAATAAATAAAATACTGAACTAGATCTCTGCATATGTATCATGCTAGAGATCAATGTCAGGCCAAAGCCATCATTTTGAATTAGAGACTTTGGGCTGTCATAGGTAGAATAGCACTGTGGGAATTGGGAGAGGGGTAGTTGCAACAACAGGGAAAAATACTAGCCCACAACAAATTCTTTCCAGAGATTCAAGGTCATCCCTTCTTCAGCACCAGCTGGAAGTACAGGGGAGGATCACAGACCTTGAGAGAACCAGAGTGGTCTATGCAATGAACATATGGGTGTGCGGACAAGGGGTGAACTTTTACCTGGGTAGAGAACTGTAGGAAAAGTTAGTATCGGGATGACTACAGTTCGTAACCAACATGGCTCTGTCAATAAATTGGAACTTGGAAGAAAGCCAAGATTTGGACTCTGATTTATTTCTCAGATGCTAATTAGAGCACTGACATTAACTTGAGACTCTTATCTTTCTTATCATTCAGCTACCCCAGTTGGGGCACTGTTCGGGGTCTCGAGCCCCAACTACCATTCCTGATATTGTGTGGAGAAGAAAGAACAAGCTGAGGGAGGCACTGGAATCAGGGCAGGAAACAACGATTCCGAAAAAGGCCCCACGGAGGCTTCTCCCCGCCTTTTCTAGCCCTGTTTCCTCCCAGGAAATTCCTAGAGAGGCCCACAGGTTTCTCCCCACCTTTTCTAGCCCTGTTTCCTCCCAGGAGATTCCTAGAGAGGCCCCACACAGGCTTTTCCCCATCTTTTCCGACCCTGTTTCCTCCCAGGAAATTCCTAGAGAGGCCCCACGGAGGCTTTTCCCCATCTTTTCCGACCCTGTTTCCTCCCAGGAAATTCCTAGAGAGGCCCCACGGAGGCTTTCCCCCATCTTTTCCGACCCTGTTTCCTCCCAGGAAATTCCAAGAGAGGCCCCACGGAGGCTTTTCCCCATCTTTTCCGACCCTGTTTCCTCCCAGGAAATTCCTAGAGAGGCCCCACGGAGGCTTTTCCCCATCTTTTCCGACCCTGTTTCCTCCCAGGAAATTCCTAGAGAGGCCCCACGGAGGCTTTTCCCCATCTTTTCCGACCCTGTTTCCTCCCAGGAAATTCCTAGAGAGGCCCCACGGAGGCTTTTCCCCATCTTTTCCAACCCTGTTTCCTCCCAGGAAATTCCTACAGAGGCCCCACAGAGGCATTCCCCCATCTTTTCCGACCCTGTTTCCTCCCAGGAAATTCCAAGAGAGGCCCCACGGAGGCTTTTCCCCATCTTTTCCAACCCTGTTTCCTCCCAGGAAATTCCTAGAGAGGCCCCACGGAGGCTTCTCCCTGCCTTTTCTGTTTACAGTTTCGGAGGCTCAGGTTTGTAAGTGGAAAATGGTTCTTGAGAAGAGGCAAAAAAAATCTTGAACACCCGGTTCTTATCTAGAAAAGTTTGTGAGTAGAGGCATTTGTAGGTAGAGGCGCCACTGTACTTGTTACTAGAATGAGTATCAGCCTCCTTTCATCCACTGTTGTCAATTAAAACTTCAGCATCAAAAGTTCTTTTGATTAAAAGTGTCGCTCAAGGCAAAATCTACCTTATTCATATGAATTCGAGGTCATGGTCCTTTTCTATAAAATCAGATTACACAAAGGCAGGTTTTTTCCCCAATATAAGGTAGAGTCCTACACTAGCATAAAGATGACCTTTGGCGAGAAGGGACAGATTCTTCGTATCTACATTCGTTCTCAGAATAATGATGACATATTCTCTCCAGAAAGCTGCTCGCTCTCCCCAGACAATTTCTTTTATGAGAATAAGTAATAGGACAGTTTTCACACAAACACCGCGCCTTGCTTCAGTAGTCTCTTTCACACCAAGTTATTTTTATTCCAACAGTCAATTTCAGGTGAAAAGACCCACAAAATTGTTCCAAATCACTGAATTCTTGGGGGGAAACTCTACTGTACTGTGAACCTAAATCACTTAAAGAGCAGTTGCACGAAATGTCATAATCTATCAAAAGAAAGTTTCTGATTCCTGAAATGAAGGCTCTGTTGATGAAACTCAATTCGAACTTTGGATAACCTGTTTTCGTTTTTCTTTTTTTGCTATGTAGCGATATGTAAAGTTTAAGAAAGTGGGCTATTTGGAAACACAAGCATACAATGAAATATTTTAAACTCATTGAGGCATCACAAAATATTTATGTAACGATTAATGTAATGGCTTTTATTATTTAAATTATGAGGGTTATCCGGAAAGTAAGGATACAAGGAACGTAGCTCTCATAGTAAATGTTTGCGGGGGAAATCCTAGACCCATCCTAGAATACAGCTCATCTGTTTGGAACTGATACCACATCTCAGACATTAATACCTTCAAAAATATCCAGAGATACTTCACCAGAAGAGCCCTTCACTCCTCCACCCGTAACTGAATACCGTATGAAACTAGACTTACAATCATGGGCCTAGAAAGCTTAGAACTACGCTGCCTTAAACATGATCTAAGTATTTTTATTTATTTTATTTATTTTGTCCAATACATAATACACATTGAAGAGAATAGATATGTAATAATATAAGTAAAGAAAACAATAGAAGAAAAGATATAAAAGTATAGGTGAACATATTTGAAAGGAAGAAAAGATAAATGAGATAAGGAGAGACAATTGGACAGGGGACGGAAGGCACACTGGTGCACTTATGCACGCCCCTTACTGACCTCTAAGGAACCTGGAAAGGTCAATCGTGGATAGTCTAAGGGAGAAATGTTGGGGGTTAAGGGTTGACACTACTGAGTCCGGTAATGAGTTCCACGCTTCGACAACTCGGTTGCTGAAGTCATATTTTTTACAGTTTGGAGCCGTTAATATTAAGTTTGAATCTGTTGCGTGGTCTTGTGTTGTTGCGATTGAAGCTGAAACAGTCATTGACAGGTAGAACATTGCAGCACATGATCTTGTGGGCAATACTTAGATCGTGTTTTAGGTGACGTTGTTCTAAGCTTTCTAAACGTCTTTGTCCATCTGTCTGGGAGGAGTTTGACTTGGTGACACCTGATGAAGTGGACAAGGCCATTGGAGCTGTGAGTTCCGCCACCTGTCTACTGGATCCGTGTCCCTCTTGGTAGGTTTTGGCCAGCCGAGAGGTGACACGGAGCTGGGTCCAGGAGATTGTCAGCATCTCCTTGGGGAGGGGGTCCTTTCCGGCCCCTTATAAGGAGGCACTTGTGGCTGGCTGGGGAATTCTGGGAGTTGAAGTCCAAATATCTTCAAGTTGCTAAGGGTGGGAAACACTGGTCTAGAAACATAAAAGTTAGACAAGGACTGTAAATAACTAAAAAGTTGCAAAACACTCGAATGCCATTGCATTTACCAGTGCAACACCAATTAAAGTAAGTGAACTAGGATCATGGAGGACCTGAGACACAGTACACATGGTTCTGCTCTTGGACATCAGACCAGAGGTGGGTTCTATTTACCTTCTATTTACCGTTCGTAAGACGAGGTACCCCTGTAACTCATGTCCTCATTATTTCAACGGGCAACTACAATCTCGACCAAACTGACCATCAGATCTTCAGAAAATTCCCCAACATTCTCTGAACCCTGTAGGCACCTCACACCACAAACCTAACAAGTCCTTTTCCTTCTCTGCAGAAATCGGTGTGACTGGTTCATCCTAAGAACCAGATCTTGATGCCCTCCACTTTCTAATCATGTTGCGTCTGCTCTGAGACAAAATAACCCTACTAAAAACTCAACATAGATTATACGCATCAGGTCCCCTGTGAGTTGGTCAAGCCCTTGGTTGTCATGGTGACTAGGAACTCTTATCAACCTATTATTCTATCTGTATTGTCCCAGTAAGCTTTGTCCCATCATGAAAGACTTGCTATCTAAAGAACAGTTTATGAAGATGATAAGAAGGAAGGGCAATTGCACCATAACTAAAATTAAACTAATTTATAGAAACATAAGGAGTTTTCAAGCTTCACAAAAGCCTTCCACACTTTTTAAATATACATTTGGTGTTTCTGCTGCAAATTCAAAGAACAAAAGACAAAGCCTGCTGCCTGTAATAACAATTGCCCCTTGCAAAAGGAATTGCTGACATTCTGACTATTATATTTTACAGCTGGGAAAGAAAGAAAAAACACTGTATTAATTAAACATAATAATGTACTGTAATATAAGCATGAAATGCACCACCTGCTGGTTTCGCAATGTGCTGTACAGTAGCACAAGAGAAATGGAAATGTTGGATTTATAGCAAAGATTGAATAGTGAATACTAGACATGCTTGTCAAACACTATATTGTAGTAGCTACCTAACCAATGATGGAAAACCATTAGGATGTATCTCTATATCTCTGTCTGTCTGTTTGTCTATTTATTTATTTATTTCTCACTCTCTCCCTTTCTTTCTTTCTTTCTTTCTTTCTTTCTTTCTTTCTTTCTTTCTTTCTTTCTTTCTTTCTTCTCTTCCTGTCCAGGTTATCACAGAACAATCTATGGCAGAAGTCTTCAAACTTGGCAACTTTAAGACTTGTGAACTTCAACTCCCACAATTCTCCAGCCATCTATGAACTGGATTTTATGGACTTCAAGCGGGACTTAGCCGCCCTGAGTCTACGTAGAGGGGCGGTATACAAATCCAATAAATTATTAATTATTATTAATGTGTTAGAAACATAGAAGATTGTCCTTGTGTTCACTTTCCTGTTGAAAACACTTCCCTCCTGGATCTTATTTAACCCTTTAACATATTTAAATGTTTTGATCATGTCCCCCCCTTTCCCTTCTGTCCGCCAGACTAGTGATGGGCAAACCCAACGGTGTTCGGGTTTGGCGAGTTCGGACAAACTTCACGCAAAGTTCGGACAAACCTGAACCTGAACTCCGAACGCTCCATGGTGTCAAAGCTCCACCCCTGGAAACCCATCATTTTTTATTTTTATGGATTTTTTATTTTTATTTACTTTTATTTTTACGAAAACAGACGACGCAGCGGTGCCGTAAGCAAAGGGAGGTCCTTTCATGTAAAAATAAAAAACGTTATTTTTATGTGAAAGGACCTCCCTTTGCTTGCGGCGCCACTGTGGCGTCCTTTCACATTAAAAAAAATTAAGAAAAATGACACCGCAGCAGCGCCGCAAGCAAAAGGAGATGGGGACTCCCACAAAGGGATTCCAGGGGGCGGACCTTTGGCGTCACATAAACTGGCAGGTTGCTAAGCACACCAAGGTGATCACTTCCTGGATTCCGGGGGCGGCTCTAGAATAATGCAGGGAGGATGGAATCCAGGAAGTGATCACCTTGGCGTGCTTAGCAACCTGCCAGTATATGTGACATCAAAGCTCCACCCCCGGAATCCCATCGTTATTTATTTTTACGGATTTTTAATTTTTATTTATTTTTATTTTTACGACAAAGGACGCCGCAGTGGCGCCGCAAGCAAAGGGAAGTCCTTTCACGATAAAAGAAAAGAAAATATTTTTATTTTTTATTTAATGAATTTTTCACTCTTAATTTTAGCAGAATAACAGAGTTATAAGGAATCTTGTAGGTCTTCTAGTCGAACCCCCTACTCCCGATTAAAAAAAATCTAATGTGTAAGTATTCATGTGTTTAAACCCTGTTATAAAGAAAACACCAACTTTTGAAATCATGTACTACTTGAAAGAAGTGCGTCTCCTTTCAGAAATAATTATTTGAAACACAAACTGAAATGTAATCATATTTAGTTTAAATTAGAAAGGCTAATTTAATAGGAGATAATGTGCAAATCCTTTTCTTACAAGAACACAGAGCAATTTGTCACCAGAAGAAAAAAGAATAAAACCCGGCACACCAATTTGCATTATAATGGGTTGCCTTATCATTTCAGAGTATAATTGTTTAGAACACTTTGATACAGTTACAGCAAACACCCCACGGAGAGAGATTTTCAAGTTGTACCTAAGAACTGCTGACATTTATTACTGCCCGCATAAATCTGAGACTGTATGTTAGATGTTAATAAAGATCAGATGAGATAGAGAAGATTACAGTGTCCAAAATAACGTCTTCTAAGCCAGTGATGGCGAACCTCGGGTGTTTTTCAGTTAATTATTTTTTTATTGGAAAACAAATACAGTGATACCTCATCTTACAAACCCCTCGTCATACAAACTTTTCGAGATACAAACCTGGGGTTTAAAATGTTTTTGGCTCTTCTTCCAAACTATTTTCACCTTACAAACCCAAGCCGCCACCACTGGGATGCCCCACCTCCGGACTTCTGTTGCCAGCAAAGTGCCCGTTTTTGCACTGCTGGGATTCCCCTGAGGCTCCCCTCCATGGGAAACCCTACCTCCGGACTTCTGTGTTTTTGCGATGCTGCAGGGGAATCCCAGCAGTGCAAAAGCGGGCGCTTTGCTGGCAACGGAAGTCCGGAGGTGGGGTTGCCCAGCGAGGGGAGCCTCAGCGAAATCACAGCATCACAAAAACACAGAAGTCTGGAGGTGGGGTTTCCCATGGAGGGGAGCATCAGTGGAATCCCAGCAGCACAAAAATGGGCACTTCGGCTGGCAAAAGGGGTGAGTTTTGGGCTTGCACACATTAATCACTTTTCCATTGATTCCTATGGGAAACATTGTTTCGTCTTACAAACTTTTTACCTTACAAACCTCATCCCAGAACCAATTAAGTTCGTAAGACGAGGTATCACTGGAATGGATTTGAGACAAGTTGTGCCATAAGCAGATTCTTTTTAAAATAAGTGGCTGAATAGAAGTTTTTAAAAGCATAGTAACTATAGAAGAAAAATGTCTTCTGGTACATTGCCAGGAGTACAAAAAATAGTCTACGAGTGCCTGGATAATACACCCGTTTTGCAATAGTGCAAACTTTTTAAAGTTCCATATTGTTGATGGTCCATAGTCCACAGATTTAAGACTACATGTCAACAACATGCTAAATTTCCTAAAATAACTAATTTCAACAGGAAAAACCTAGATGATCCCTGATTTAACCAACACCATCTCACTTTAGAAGTGTGGAAGGGCTTAAATATCCAGAGTAAGCCACATGCAAACATTTGTTACTTTGATCATTTCCCCAAAATATCAGGATGACAGATGAAGAGGAAAAGATGGATCTCTCTCAACAGAAGGGGAAAACCTTTTACAGGTTAGTTACAAACAGAGGAAAAAGGCAAATAAACAATTTGTACAAGAATTTTAACACATATTTGCATGCCGCCTCGAGTCTCCGGAGAAGGGCGGCATACAAATCTAATAAATTATTATTATTGTTGTTGTTGTTGTTGTTGTTGTTGTTGTTATTTGGATGCCAGGTAAGTAGAGGGCTCACGCAAAGGCTCTGAGAGGACATTTTCAGCCTCCGCAGGGCCTCCAGAGGAATAGGGGTGGCCGTTTTCTACCTCCCTGGCTCCAAGAAATCTTCTAGAGCCTGTGGAGTACAAAAAAACCAGGCCTACCGGGCAGTAATGGGCATCCAAAAATGTTACTGCCACACTGTGGGTGTGGCTTATTTTTTGGGTGTGGCTTGATGGTCATGTGACCGGGTAGGAGTGGCTTGCCAGCCATGTGAGCAGACGGGAGTGGCTTGAACAATCATCATCGTTCAAGTGAACTGTTAAGTCCTAAACTTACAACCTCACCAGTGTTGCTCTCTGGAGTGACAATTTGCTTCACGTTTCCCGCGCTCTCCTTCCTGGGTCACCCCCCCCCCCGCCTCAGGTTGGGCAGCTAGGCGAACGGGTACCGGTCAGCTGTTGAGAAAAGAGGGGGGAGCAATTCCTGCCGGTGCTGGTCTCCCTGCCGCTTTCCGAGGAAGAGGAGGAGGGTGGGAGGGGGAATAGTCATCTGGAGCTGGGCACACAGCTTCATTTCTGCCAGTGGAACTGCGTTCCACCCTGTCCTGCCTGCTGCCCACCCCTGCTACCGGCCCTATTGTGTTCTGTCTGGGTCACTCCAGAAGCCAATACCAACCCAAAAAGAGAAGCCAGACACACTGGTAAAAGGCAAAGGCAGTTTTATAAAATTCAAGAAAAACACAGGTAACAGAAAATGTCCTTACAAACAAGAAAATGCTGTATCTTCAGATATATCCACGAAGGCCAAAAGTCCATGCAGCAATACAGAATTCTTGCTGCCAAGCCAAGGCTGTAGATAGCAGACCTATACCTCCCACGGATCTTCCAAAGCTGCTGGGCCACAAGCCAGGAACAGAGACGCCGAGAAACAACACAAGATAACGCCACGCCAAGCTGATAACACTCCACATGGCTTCAAGGGCTTGCCTGCCTTTTAAACCCTGCTGATGAGGACCACACCCAAACCCAGCTGTTTCTACTTCAATGGTGAAAATATCTCTTTAACTGCTCCTTTCGTTGCTCTGAACGTCGCTGTCTCATGTCAATGACAGCTTGTGCGTCATCACCTAATGACTCCAAGCTACTGGCTGGGGAGAGCCCCCCCCCGGGGCTCTCATTCTGTTCTCCTTCATCCCATTCCTGATTTTCCTCTCCCCCATCCGACTGTTCAGCCCCCTCCTCTGCACTGTCATCCTCCTCCGGGCATGGAGCCAGCAGAGACACAGCTGGTCCCTGAGCAGCCTCAGGCTGAATCACAACATATTGGAAATCTGGAAATGGGCCATTTCTGGCCTCCAGAGGCCAGAAAGATGGATTTGCTTATATTTTACTTTAATTTTCATTCCATTCTTTGTTTAGCCTTTCATTCCTCATACTGAAAGGTGGCCTCGCCTACTTTGGAAATATAGCTCTTTGTATATTTAAACTCTTAAGTCGCAAGTGTTGATTTAATATATATTTTGCACACAAATGTATATTTCAAGATGATGAATACTATAATTTTTTTTTAAAAAAGCAAATTAATATGCCAGAAGAATCCCAGCGGGTTAAAAGAAAGCGGAATAATCCTATTTAGGAGGACAATGGTTAGAGATTCATTATTGCGAATTTACTGTGAGTTATATATTTAAAAGGCAGAGCCTCTGCTTTCTCTCTCTCTCCTGCAAAAAATAAAAAATAAAAAAATACTGCTGCTCCAAAGGAAAAGAGCAAAACTGATTCTCCCAGGAGAAAGAATCTCAGGATGAAAGTGATTCATGGCCCGATATTTATTTTAGCTATCTCCATCCTGCACGGTGGAGATAAGAGAACTGGTAGTCACCTTACTGTATCATTTGTAAGTACTGGCAGTAGAATTTGAGTGTATCTTTGTTTGCAGGTAAGTTATCTTGCTACAGATTTGGAATTTTTTTAAAAAATTGTTGCTAGGATAGAAGAAGGAGGCAGTGAGGGAAAGAGAAAGAGAGCTGGGACTTTCTTTCAAACATGAATGCTAGGTCAAAACACCTTCACTTGGCAATCGACCACGAATGAAGTGGTTGATTCAAAATTCACCGGACACTATCACAGTGTGAAATTAAAGAGAGCTTATTTTTGCTATTGAATTGTGCAAAAATTCAATTCAATTCAATTTATTAGATTTGTATGCCGCCTCTCTCCGAAGACTCGGGGTGGCTCACCACAGTAATAAAAACAGTATAACAATGGAACAAATCTAATAATAAAATATATAAAAACCTCAACAATTAAAAACCATACAGCACATACACATCAAACATGAAATATAATAAGCCTGGGGGAGATGTCTTAGTTCCCCCATGCCTGGCGATATAGGTGGGTTTAAGTAACTTGCGAAAGACAAGGAGGGTGGGGGCCCTTCTAATCTCTGGGGGGAGTTGATTCCAGAGGGCCGGGGCCGCCACAGAGAAGGCTCTTCCCCTGGGGCCCACCAAACGACATTGTTTGGTCGATGGGACCCAGAGAAGGACAATTCTGGCGGTTCCGGAGGTATTCTGGTCCAATGCCATGTAGGGCTTTTAGACAATTAGTGTTGATGTCCAGTTAAGGGTTTTTTGTTTTGTTTTAACATTTTTAAGTGACACTAATAATAATAATATCAACAGAAAAGCAGAAAAAACTCCCTTTTTAAATGTCAAAGGGATTTTCTGGTACACACAAGGCACAGGTTAAATGCAATCCAATTTCTCACCCAGTAACCTTGTTATCATTAACTTTGCCTTCTTCGCTATGACAGACATTTTATCTCTGGGGTCTTTAAACACCACCTCATTTAGTCCAAAATTATTCAGATTAGGAAAGGAATAGAAACATAGAAACATAGAAGACTGACGGCAGAAAAAGACCTCCTGGTCCATCTAGTCTGCCCTTATACTATTTCCTGTATTTTATCTTACAATGGGTATATGTTTATCCCAGGCATGTTTAAATTCAGTTCCTGTGGATTTATTGACCACGTCTGCTGGAAGTTTGTTCCAAGCATCTACTACTCTTTCAGTAAAATAATATTTTCTCATGTTGCTTTTGATCTTTCCCCCAACTAACTTCAGATTGTGTCCCCTTGTTTTTGTGTTCACTTTCCTATTAAAAACACTTCCCTCCTGGACCTTATTTAACCCTTTAACATATTTAAATGTTTCGATTGTGTCCCCCCTTTTCCTTCTGTCCTCCAGACTCTACAGATTGAGTTCATGAAGTCTTTCCTGATACGTTTTATGCTTAAGACCTTCCACCATTCTTGTAGCCCGTCTTTGGACCCCTTCAATTTTGTCAATATCTTTTTGTAGGTGAGGTCTCCAAAAAAGATATTGACAAAATTGAACGGGTCCAAAGATGCATGTTCCCTTTACTACTTGGTTGTGTGAGAGAGAATAATCTTTTATATGCAGATTATTTGAAGTGCAAATGACTCAGAAAAAAAAGGGGTTTTCTCAGCTCCACTGCCAAAGTTATTGGAATAGTTGGCCTAAAAAAGCAAAAAAAAAAAGAAATGCCAAAATGTCTGAACTAGAAAATTTGCTCTTTGGATTTATTTCCAGGGGAAATGTTTGCAAATAAATGCACAAATATGGAGATATGAGTATTTCCACAATGATGCTTTTGTAGCCAGTACTATAGTGACTGTTTACATATGTTTAGTCCAATCATATTAATCAGACTCAGCTTTCCAATTCAATTTGGGCCTTCCTTGAATAACAGTTTTCATCAGGAATTTGTTTGAAAGAAAATCGAATAAGGATGAGATTATCTTCAGCTTTATTTTTAATAGTTAAAGAAGAGAATAAGCAGGATCGAAAGAATTATTCTTCCCTCCTGTATAACGATTCTTCAGTAATTATTCATAACAGTTTTGTCAGAAAAGGAATAGCAGCGGACTGAATTTCATATCAACAAATAACATGATTTGTAATTGGATGGCAAACAGCCGCCCCGAGTCTTCGGAGTGGGGCAGCATACAAATTTAATAAATTATTATTATTATTATTATTATTATTATTATTATTATTATTATTATTATTATTATTGCGCTGCTGGGATTCCCCTGAGGCTCCCCTCCATGGGAAACCCCACCTCCAGACTTCCGTGTTTTTGCGATGCTGCAGGGGAATCCCAGCATCACAAAATTGGGCGCTTCGCTGGCAACGGAAGTCCAGAGGTTACGAACCTCATCCCGGAACCAATTAAGCTCGTAAGACAAGGTATCACTGTATATATATATATGACCTGATCGTTCTTTAGCAGTCAATCACACCATCAAAAAAATATAATATTTTCATCCTTTAAAAGCTTACCTCTTGTAGAACCCTCTTCATTTTCAACAGCATCGTTTTGACTGCTGTGCAATCTTGCATCATCAGCCGAAAAGGCAGAGATTCTAGACCGCCACCTTCCTCCAGGGCTGTGAAAGGCCATTCTATAGACGGGCTGTTGGCCAGCTGGTTCACGCGAGGACACCGCGTTTCTCCTCGATCCACTTCCTTGGATAACTTCAGAGAAAGGTTCCTGTCGAGGAATAACATCCATATGTTAAATGCAAGCAATGCTAATGTTTTATTTTTATTTATTTATTTTGTCCAATACACAATGAGGGTTTTAGTGGGTATATATCTATATACACACAGTAAAATACATGATGAAGGTTATAGAGGATATACTCATAGTAAAATATATCTATGAAAGAATAGAAAAGAAGATATAGTAATAGAACATATCAATGAAAGAATAGAAGAAGAGATATAGGAATAGAGGAAAGGTATAGGAGACATAGGAGAGCAATAGGACAGGGGACGGAAGGCACTCTAGTGCACTTGTACTCGCCCCTTACTGACCTCTTAGGAATCTGGAGAGGTCAACCGTGGATAATCTAAGGTTAAAGTGTTGGGGGTTTGGGGATGACACTATGGAGTCCGGCAATGAGTTCCACGCTTTGACAACTCGGTTACTGAAGTCATATTTTTTACAGTCAAGTTTGGAGCGGTTAATATTAAGTTTAAATCTGTAGTGTGCTCTTGTGTTGTTGCGATTGAAGCTGAAGTAGTCTTTGACAGGCAGGACGTTGCAGCATATGATCTTGTGGGCAATACTTGTTTAAGGCGTCTTAGTTCTAGGCTTTCTAGACCCAGGGTTGAAAGTCTAGTCTCGTAGGGTCTTCTGTCTCGAGTGGAGGAGTGAAGGGCTCTTCTGGTGAAGTATCTCTGGATATTTTCAAGGGTGTTAATGTCTGAGATGCGACATGCGTTCCAAACAGATGAGCTGTATTCGAGGATGGGTCTGGCAAAAGTTTTGTAAGCTCTGATAAGTAGTGAGAGATTGCCAGAGCAGAAGCTTTATTTTTTTTAAAGAAAATGAACTAAAAAGACAAAGCACTGCTCAAACAAAGGCCTATTAACTTTCCTAACATTTTCTGAATCGTTCAGTACTTTCAGCACACAATGATCCATAAATCTGTTACATCACAGTGATTCCTGAAGAACTTGAAAGCAAAGTTCTCTACTCGGCCCATTACTTACCTATTTAAATCTGAGGGCAACATCTCAATTAATAAGGAAAAGCTGTAAAACTCACTGACCCTTCCAGCACTTTGAGAAAGAGAAACTGATTCGGATTCATAGACAAATAACTTGGGGCAATAAATTCCAAAATTAAAGAGCGAAAGAAAAAAAGGATAAGAATACAAATAAGATAATACAGACAGGAGAAAGAGAAAGAGATGGAGAGGCAAAGTGTTAGTTAGGAGACAAACAAGAATATTTCAGCATGCATGAGAGACTGAACCACGAGAATTATTCTCTATATATATATATATACTTTTTTCTTTGGGTAAATTTGGCTTCTACTTTTTCTCTCAATAAAATCCTAATAGCTGTCTATGTAGCAGATCGTTTCAAATTATGCTGTCAGGTTGCATTCCACTTAAATATAAATGGTCTTCTTGCTTTAGCCCCACAGTAATTATGCACAATTAGTTCTTAATCAGCATAGAAACATAGAAGTCTGACGGCAGAAAAAGACCTCATGGTCCATCTAGTCTGCCCTTATACTATTTCCTGTATTTCATCTTACAATGGATATATGTTTATCCCAGGCATGTTAAATTCAGTTACTGTGGATTTACCAACCACGTCTGCTGGAAGTTTGTTCCAAGCATCTACTGCTCTTTCAGTAAAATAATATTTTCTCATGTTGCTTTTGATCTTTTCCCCAACTAACTTCAGATTGTGTCCCCTTGTTCTTGTGTTCACTTTCCTATTAAAAACACTTCCCTCCTGGACCTTATATAACCCTTTAACATATTTATATGTTTTGATCATGTCCCCCCTTTTCCTTCTGTCCTCCAGACTATACAGACTGAGTTCATGAATTTCAAAGATATCTTCAACAAATTAAAATTTGAAAACATAAGAAAGTTTGCACTGACACATCATATTGTCAAGGTATTGAGCTGCAATGGCGCAGTGGTTAGACTGCAGTACTGCAGGCTACTTCTGCTGTCTGCCGGCTGCCTGCAATTTGGCAGTTCAAATCTCAACAGCCTCAAATTTGACTCAGATTTCCATCCTTCCAAAGTGGGTAAAATGAGGACCAAGACTGTTGGGGGTCATATGACCCTGTAGACCACTTAGAGAGGGCTGTATAAAGCATCTAGGAAATGGTATAATGCCATTTGGCTATATGGTGGAGTATTTAAGATTATAAAATAGAAAAGTAGATTTAAAATAATAGAATAGTTCCACACCTCCTATGAAAAAGGAACTATTCAAAGTTATATCCAATTGCTGAGAATCTCTAACATCTATAATTTATCTTATCAATTAATGAAGAAAAATGCGAACATAAGTAGCATCCTATTTCATTATCACATCAAATAGTGAAAAGATAATATTACTTTGTTTATGGTAAGTTTCCACTTTATGGCCTGTTAAGAAATAAACTCAATGTTTTTAAGAGTTGAAACTCATACATGAATAATTTATTCTTTTCAAAAACCTGAAAACCCTTAATTTTTGTTTCATTGTGCCTTTATTTCCCCCCCCCCTAAAAAAGCATTAATTAATCCAAAATGCTGAAATCAATGCAAACCATCAAAGAGAACTGACTGTATATTCGTCAATTCTATAAATAATGTCAGAACAACAGCTTAAAACAGATTCAAGTAAAAGAGTGCATGGTTGTTAATTCATGCATGCACTAAATATTTGCTTTGTTGTCTATAGAGCTAGAAGCCTATATTTCTTCCCTCCTAATCTATACTGCAAGTGGCCTGAGTTCTACTTGGAATCCAAACTCCTACAGAAAGGAAGAGAATTGAAAATCACATGTACAGTGAGTGTTCCCTCGCTTTTCGCGGGGGATGCGTTCCAAGACCGCCTGCGAAAGTCGAATTTCCGTGAACTAGAGATGCGGAAGTAAATACACTATTTTTGGCTATGAACAGTATCACAAGCCTTCCCTTAACCCTTTAAACCCCTAAATTGCAATTTCCCATTCCCTTAGCAACCATTCAGATTATTACTCACCATGTTTATTTATTAAAGTTTATTTAAAAAAATATTTATTAAAGGTGGACGAAAGTTTGGCGATGACATATGACATCATCGGGCGGGAAAAACCGTGGTATAGGGAAAAAACCCGCAAAGTATTTTTTAATTAATATTTTTGAAAAACCGTGGTATAGACTTTTCGTGAAGTTCGAACCCGCGAAAATCGAGGGAACACTGTATATGGCAGATGCAGTGAAGGGCTACCAAATTTTTTACCGCCACATTGTGGCCGTGGCTTATGCATTTTCTTTCAACATCTTTCAGTGCAAATTGGGGGCTCTGGAGTGGAGCTCCATTTTCGCTACCCCACTGCGTCGTCCCCCCCCCCCGGTCCAGGCAGCAGCCGACCCCTGGGTAGACATGCCAAACTGCCAAACTGCTGGAAGCCGACAATCAGCAGATGTAGCCTGCAGTGCTTGATTCTTATCATAGATGGTAGGTAGGTAGGTAGGGACAAAGAGATAGATGCTCACTGTGAGGCACCTGGATTCCATTAACTGATGAAAACATAGATATAAATGAACTAACCAAACCAAATAACCAATCTCTTGAATGATATTCTAAAAGACAAATTAATGTACCTATCTACAGTGGTACTTAAGAACGCCTCTACTTACGAACTTTTCTAGATAAGAACCGGGTGTTCACCTCTTCTCAAGAACCATTTTCCACTTACAAACCTGAGCCTCTGAAACTGTAACCGGAAAAGGCAGGGAGAAGCCTCCCTGGGGCCTCTCTAGGAATCTCCTGGGAGGAAACAGGGCCAGAAAAGGCAGGGAGAAGCGTCTGTGGGGCCTCTCTAGGAATCCCCTGGGAGGAAACAGGGCCAGAAAGGGTGGGGAGAAGCCTCCGTGGGGCCTCTCTAGGAATCCCATGGGAGGAAACAGGGCCAGAAAAGGTGGGGAAAAGCCTCCGTGGGGCCTCTCTAGGAATCTCCTGGGAGGAAACAGGGCCAGAAAAGGCAGGGAGAAGCCTCCATGGGGCCTCTCTAGGAATCCCCTGGGAGGAAACTGGGCCGGAAAAGGCGGGAAGAAGCCTCCGTGGTGCCTCTCTAGGAATCCCCTGGGAGGAAACAGGGCCAGAAAAGGCGGGGAGAAGCCTCCGTGGGGCCTCTCTAGGAATCTCCTGGGAGGAAACAGGGCCAGAAAAGGCAGGGAGAAGCCTCCATGGGGCCTCTCTAGGAATCCCCTGGGAGGAAACTGGGCCGGAAAAGGCGGGAAGAAGCCTCCGTGGGGCCTCTCTAGGAATCCCCTGGGAGGAAACAGGGCCAGAAAAGGCGGGGAGAAGCCTCCGTGGGGCCTCTCTAGGAATCCCATGGGAGGAAACAGGGCCAGAAAAGGCGGGGAAAAGCCTCCATGGGGCCTCTCTAGGAATCTCCTGGGAGGAAACAGGGCCAGAAAAGGCAGGGAGAAGCCTCCATGGGGCCTCTCTAGGAATCCCCTGGGAGGAAACAGGGCCGGAAAAGGCGGGAAGAAGCCTCCGTGGGGCCTCTCTAGGAATCTCCTGGGAGGAAACAGGGCCTCCACGCTCCCTGAGGTTTTCCCAATTACAAGTATTATTTGCTTTTACATTGATTCTATGGGAAAAATTGCTTCTCCTTACACACTTTCTACTTAAGAACCTGGTCACGGAATGAATTGAGTTCATAAGTAGAGGTACCCCCTGTATAAATGAACTAAACCAAATTCCCTCCTGCATTCCACCTCTTGAATGATATTCTAAAAGACAAATTAATGTACCTATCTATTTGAAATCCAAGCTAATTTGAAGCTAGCAACAGAACAACAATTGTTGTTTTAGAACACAGAAAAAGGCAGGGGAGAAGAGGGGGGGAGGCACCTTTCCTGGCACTAGAAATTTTTTCTAAACCTGGGATGACACAAGACACCTGTTATTTCCCTCTTCGAAAACCTCTCCAAGTACCATAACCCCAGAGTCACTCTGCATTGCCAATTTACCATTCACAGCTGCTTCCTTCAAGAATTAATCACTGTGAAAGAAAGAGAAAGAAACAAAGACACAGGCCTCTCGAAATGAACTGGAGCTTGGCGGTTGGATTTTATTTTTATTTTTTTAAAAAAGGGTTTACACTGAGCCATTAAAAATACAAATTACTCAAAAAAAAAGGCAATCGATAAGAAAAACATAAATGAAGTTTATAGGACATGCAGCTTAACTGCATCCGACACAGACCATCACCGTTATCTTTTTTTCTTCTTTTGAAAGGAACAATAAAAAGAAAATAAACTCTTTCAATACTCAAGGTTTCTGGTTTTGTTCTCTTTTACAAAACCTTCCTGTGTCTGTAATACAGTTAAATACTGCGGACATAAAGTAGAAAACCTAGTCCCATTTGGGCTGCGCTCTGTGAATGTGGCATAAAAAAAAAAAGACATGAACATGGATTTAACCTCCTTTCAGAAACTGGCACATGATTTTGGACCATGGGATGCATTTCCAGGATTGTCAACATTTTGCTAGACTGCCCGCTGATACACTCTATGTGGTTTTAAAATGGAATTGGGGAGCAAAATGATATCGAAGAACTATGGATGGCCAGGAGACCAAGAGAAATGTATTCAGATTATTTATGATTTGTTTTTCTCTGCTGTGAGCCGCCCCGAGTCTTCGGAGAGGTGCGGCATACAAATCTAAATAATAAATAAATAATAAATAAATAAATAAAAATAAGAGAAAACAAGACAGAAATGAGGAGTATGAATTTTCGGGGCTGTGTGTGACTCCGGATAAAGGAAATGGAGCCCCTCCTTTATGGGAACCAGGTTGCAACGCCTTGTCTCTTCAGCCCTGGGGTGACTTGACCAAAGCGTATAAAACCATGCATGGGATAGAACAGGTGGATAGAGAAAAATAGATAGATAGATAGATAGATAGATAGATAGATAGATAGATAGATAGATAAGATAGATAGATAGATAGATAGATAGATAGATAGATGATAGATAAGATAGATAGATAGATAGATAGATAGATAGATAGATAGATAGATAGATAGATAGATAGATAGATAGATAGATAGATAGATAGATAGATAGGATAGACAGAGAGAGAGAGAGAGAGAGAGAGAGAGAGACAGACAGACAGACAGACAGACAGACAGACAGACAGGCAGGCAGGCAGGCAGGCAGGCAGACACTTAATGATTGTCATAGGGGTCAAATAAGCAATGAAGAAGCAATCAATATTAATAAAAATCTTAGGATACAAGCAACAAGTTACAGGAATACAGTCCTAAATGGGAGGAAAAGGATGATAGGAATGATGATAAAAACTAATAGAATAGAAGTGCAGATTTAGTAGAAAGTCTGACAGTGTTGAGGGAATTATTTGTTTAGCAGAGTGATGGCGTTCGGGGGGAAACTGTTCTTGTGTCCAGTTGTCTTGGTGTGCAGTGCTCTGTAGCGACGTTTTGAGGGTAGGAGTTGAAACAGTTTATGTTTATGTTCATATCTGTTGTGTGCTTGTGGTTGAAGCTGAAGTAGTCGTTGACAGGAGAGATGTTGTAGCAGATGATTTCATGGCCTATGGTTAGGTTGTGTTTAAGGCGACATAGTTCTGAGCTTTCTAAATCTAGGATTGTAAGTCTAGTTGCGTAGGGGATTCTGTTGCGAGTGGAGGAGTGGAGGGCTCTTCTAGTAAAGTATCTCTGGACATTTTCTAGAGTGTTTATGTCTGAAATGCTGTGTGTGTTCCAGACAGATGAGCTGTATTCAAGGATTGGTCTGGCGAAATTTTTGTACGCTCTGGTTAGTAGTGTGAAATTACCATAGCAGAAGCTACGTAGGATTAGGTTAACAACTCTTGAAGCTTTTTTGGCGATGTTGTTGCAGTGGGCTTTGGCACTTAGGTCATTTGATATGAGTATTCCAAGGTCTTTTATGGAGTGAGGGTCGTCTGTAAGGTCTTGTTTGTTCAGCTTGTATTTGGTGTTCTGATTCTTTTTGCCAATGTGTAGACGACAGAGCGTTTGTTGGTTGAGATTTGGAGTTGCCAGATGTTTGAACATTCAGGCACAAAGTCAAGTATGCAAGAAATAGAATGAAGAATACAAAATTTGCTGTAGGGGAAAAAAAAAGGAAAAAAACCTTGCAGCATCTTAGAGAAATATACAGTATTTCCCCACTGCTACATAAAGAAGGATGGCTGCATGGTGTAGCACATTAACAACATTTCTTATTGGTTCATAAATTTTCCTTCCTTTAACAAATCCATATTGGTCTTCACCAATTATTTTTGGTAAGATACTCTCTATCCGATTTGCTATAATTTTCATAAATGTTTTATAATCCTGATTTAATAAGCTGATGGGGCGATAGGATCCCGGATCTAACAAATCCCGATCTGGTTTTGGGATAGTAATAATCTCCGATGTCTTCCATGACTGTGGAATATTAAAGGTTTGAAGTATGTTATTAAACAATTTCTCCAAATACGGTAATAATTGAATCACATAAGTCTTATAATATTCCCCTGTAAATCCATCTGGGCCTGGAGCTTTAGCTGGTTTCAACCCATTAATAACTTTAATAATTTCATCATTTGTTATTTTCCCATTTAATATTTGCTTGTCTTCTTCCATTAGTTTCTCCTTAGCCTCTGTATTTTGCAGAATAACTTAGAAACATAGAAGACTGACGGCAGAAAAAGACCTCATGGTCCATCTAGTCTGCCCTTATACTATTTTCTGTATTTTATCTTAGGATGGATATATGATTATCCCAGGCATGTTTAAATTCAGTTACTGTGGATTTACCAGCCACATCTGCTGGATGTTTGTTCCAAGCATCTACTACTCTTTCAGTGAAATAATATTTTCTCACGTTGCTTTTGATCTTTCCCCCAGCTAACCTCAGATTGTGTCCCCTTGTTCTTGTGTTCACTTTCCTATTAAAAACACTTCCCTCCTGGACCTTATTTAACCCTTTAACATATTTAAATGTTTCGATCATGTCCCCCCTTTTCCTTCTGTCCTCCAGACTATACAGACTGAGTTCATGAAGTCTTTCCTGATACGTTTTATGCTTAAGACCTTCCACCATTCTTGTAGCCCGTCTTTGGACCCCTTCAATTTTGTCAATATCTTTTTGTAGTTGAGGTCTTGTTCTTTTTTATATAAATTTTCATAAAACTCTTTCATTATTTTTTGCAATTCATCATTATTATGTTTTATTACACCTTTTTTATCCTTTAATGCAGAGATGCAAGATTTTTCTTTTCTTTTTTAAAAAAATAATTTGCCATTTGTTTCATTGATTTATTCGCCCATCCCATAATTTTCTGCTTTACAATCCATCTCACAAGGAAGGATGGCTGATTTTGTTGTTGTTGTTGTTATTTTGTTTTGAGCCAGGTATTTATAGCAGTGCTGAAAATAATCATCTGGAACTTTGCCATGTTGATTCCTCTGTCAGAAAATCTTGATTGTTTCTCAAAATAGAAACCAACTATTCTACTTGGTCTTATTGCTTCTGTTTGCCTATTCCTGCAGCACAACAAGGGGTGGGTTTTTTAAATCAATATATAGAAATAGTATGTAATGTAAGCAAATACGGAGTGTGTATTTCTGGACTTGTTAAGTAGCTTAAGGAGTCCTGGTGAATGTAAAAAAAAAATCCAATAAGTGCTTTGGGGAAACATTTTGAAAACAAGTTGGCTACGTGCCTATTTGATTCCTTCTTGCAAAACTAATATTTCCCTTCACAACTGAAAGATTCTATACCTTGTTAGTACAATTTGCATGACCTATTTCTCTTTCTCTCTTTAAAGCAGGAAGCAATTACAAGAAAAACAAAAGTCCAAATAAAATTTCAACTTTCATTATTTTCACCTATGATGATGGTGGTGGTGATGCCGTGGATATTGCCTATCTGGACTTCAGCAAAGCCTTTGATACGGTTCCACATAAAGAGCTGATAGATAAATTAGTGAAGATTGGACTTAATCCCTGGATAGTTCAGTGGATTTGCAGTTGGCTGAAGCGTAGAGATCAGAAAGTTATTGTTAATGGTGAGTATTCTGAGCAGAGACAGGTTACAAGCGGTGTGCCACAAGGGTCTGTTCTGGGTCCTATTCTTTTTAATATCTTTGTGAGAGACAGAGGGGAAGGTTTGGTAGGGAAGGTTTGCCTATTTGCCGATGACTCTACAGTGTGCAATAGGGTTGATATTCCTGGAGGGGTCTGTAATATGGCAAATGATTTAGCTTTACTAGATAAGTGGTCAAAGCAATGGAAATTGCAGTTTAATGTTTCCAAATGTAAAATAATGCACTTGGGCAAAAGGAATCCTCAATCTGAGTATTGCATTGGCAGTTCTGTGTTAGCAAAACTTCAGAAGAGAAGGATTTAGGGGTAGTGATTTCTGACAGTCTCAAAATGGGTGGACACTTAATGATTGTCATAGGGGTCAAAAAAGCAATGAAGAAACAATCAATATTAATAAAAATCTTAGGAGACAAGCAACAAGTTACAGTCATACAGTCCTAAGTGGGAGGAAAAGGATGATAGGAACTATGAGAAAAACTAGTAGAAATAGAAGTGCAGATTTAGTAGAAAGTCTGACAGTGTTGAGGGAATTATTTGTTTAGCAGAGTGATGGCGTTCGGGGGAAAACTGTTCTTGTGTCTAGTTGTCTTGGTGTGCAGGGCTCTGTAGTGACGTTTTGAGGGTAGGAGTTGAAACATTTTGTGTCCAGGATGCGAGGGGTCAGTAAATATAGGAATTATATTATATATAACATAGGAATTATATTATGGGACACCTCCCCCAGGCTTATATAGTTTATGTAAGGTATGATTGTGTTATATGGTTTTAATTATGGATTTTTTAGATGTTTTTTAAAAATATTAGATTTATTACATTGTTATATTGTTACTATTCTTGTTGTGAGTTGTCCCGAGTGTGCGTAGAGGGGTGGCATATAAGTCCAATTCATCAATAATTAAATAATACTGCAAATTGCCTGCGGAGTATTATATGTTAAAGGGCCTTATGAAGCCAAAATGGAGACAAAGGAAAAAAGAAGGTATGTGAAGAGATCTAGAACAAGGCGTTTGCCCAGGTTTGCCTGGTGCACCAGTTCTGACCCTATTTGGACCGGGAGTCACTGCTCACAGTCACTCATGCCCTCATCACCTCGAGGCTCGACTACTGTAATGCTCTCTACATGGGGCTACCTTTGAAAAGTGTTCGGAAACTTCAGATCGTGCAGAATGCAGCTGCGAGAGCAATCATGGGCTTTCCCAGATATGCCCATGTTACACCAACACTCCACAGTCTGCATTGGTTGCCGATCAGTTTCCGGTCATAATTCAAAGTGTTGGTTATGACCTATAAAGCCGTTCATGGCACTGGACCAGATTATCTCAGGGACCGCCTTCTGCCGCACGAATCCCAGCGACCAGTTAGGTCCCACAGAGTGGGTCTTCTCTGGGTCCCGTCAACCAAACAATGTCGCTTGACGCGACCCAGGGGAAGAGCCTTCTCTGTGGCGGCCCCGGCCCCCTGGAACCAACTCCCCCCAGAGATTAGAATTGCCCCCACCCTCCTTGTCTTTTGTAAGCTGCTTAAAACCCACCTCTGCCGCCAGGCATGGGGGAATTGAGATACTCTTTCCACCTAGGCCTTTACAATTTTATGCATGGTATGTCTGTCTGTATGTTTGGCTTTATAATAATGGGTTTTTAACTGTTTTAGTATTGGATTATTATTATATGCTGTTTTATTGCTGTTGTTAGCCTCCCCGAGTCTGCGGAGAGGGGCGGCATACAAATCCAATAAATAAAATAAATAAACAGCAAATGTACTTAGAGTTTGCTTTTCAGATAACATCCCATTTGCTAGTGTAAGAGTGCAAGACTAAAACCAACTTCATTTATTGCAATCGGCACAGAAAATTATTTAGCATTAGGAAGATTTTTTTTAAAAAATCTTCAAGCAACCTATACCTTCTAACGCTGAATTAAAGACACTACAATTTAATATTTGGTGTCACACTACAATTTAATCAGTCTAGAATTTCCGCAGTAGGCTTCTCCGTGGTTATTTTAACCCCTGTTTACACATCCCAGTTTCCTTTGTTTGCATAACATTTAGAAAAAGTATAGGAATGGTAATTATTAGGTTTACACAACAAGCTAAATTGTGTTTGGCTACTTCAAAGTTCAATCTGCAGGCAAACACAGCTGAGCAGCTATCAGTGATATAGAGGTTGGCATGGTACCGAACTGCCATTTTTTAGAACAATTATCTGAGTTTTATTTGCACCTTTCATGGATTCATTAAAAATTACAAATCCTGGAGGTTATGAGCAAAAACATATATTGTTTGTATTTTTAATAACACACAGGTGGCAATTATGCATGGCTCTCATCAGAAAGAGTTTGAAGCTGTGTGACAAATAGGATTGGCTCATTATACTATTCACTCACAGTTAATGATAGAAGCATTTCTACATTACTCCAGGAAAAAAGAATAATTTATTTATTTATTTATTTATTAGATTTGTATGCCGCCCCTTTCCGTAGACTCGGGGCGGCTCACAACATAATAAAATAATTCATAACAATTTAAAATTTAAAGTAGTTAAGAAAACCCCTTTTTTAAGCAGACATACCTACAAACATACCATACATAAATTGTATATGCCCGGGGGAGATATCTCAATTCCCCCATGCCTGATGACAAAGGTGGGTTTTGAGGAGTTTACGAAAGGCAAGAAGGGTAGGGGCTGTTCTAATCTCTGGAGGGAGCTGGTTCCAGAGAGTCGGGGCCGCCACAGAGAAGGCTCTTCCCCTGGGACCCGCCAACTGACATTGTTTAGTTGACGGGACCCGGAGAAGGCCAACTCTGTGGGACCTAATCGGTCGCTGGGATTCGTGCAGCAGAAGGCGGTCTCGGAGATATTCTGGTCCGATGCCATGAAGGGCTTTATAAATTAAACTATACCTATTTCTGGATCAGTAAGGATTTGTTTATATTAGTGGTTTGATTCAAATGTTTTTACTACTGGTTCTATGGGCGTGGCTTGATAAATGTGGCTTGGCTTGGTGGACATAGCTTGGTAGACGTGGCAGGGAAAGGATATTTATTTATTTATTATTTATTTATTTATTCGATTTTTATGCTGCCCTTCTCCTTAGACTCAGGGCGGCTTACAACATGTTAGCAATAGCACTTTTTTAACAGAGCCAGCCTATTGCCCCCACAATCCGGGTCCTCATTTTACCCACCTTGGAAGGATGGAAGGCTGAGTCAACCTTGAGCTGGTGATGAGATTTGAACCACTGACCTACAGATCTACAGTCAGCTTCAGTGGCTTGCAGTACAGCACTCTACCTGCTGCGCCACCCCGGCTCTTATTGCAAAATCTCCATTCCTTCCCCACTCCAGGGGAAGATTACTGCAAAATCACCATTTCTCCCCACCACCATCACTCTAAAACATGGAAACATAGAAGATTGACAGCAGAAAAATACCTCATGGTCCATCTAGTCTGCTCTTATACTATTTCCTGTATTTTATCTTAGGATGGATCTATGTTTATCCCAGGCATGTTTAAATTCAGTTACTGTGGATTTACCAACCACGTCTGCTGGAAATTCGTCCCAAGCATCTGCTACTCTTTCAGTGAAATAATATTTTCTCACGCTGCTTCTGATTTTCTCCCCAACTAACCTCAGATTGTGCCCCCTTGTTCTTGTGTTCACTTTCCTATTAAAAACATTTCCCTCCTGGACTTTATTTAACCCTTTAACATATTTAAATGTTTCGATCATGTCCCCCCTTTCCCTTCTGTCCTCCAGACTATACAGATTGAGTTCATTAAATCTTTCCTGATAAATTTTATGCTTAAAACCTTCCACCATTCTTGTAGCCCGTCTTTGGAGCCGTTCAATTTCATCAATATCTTTTTGTAGGTGAGGTCTCCAGAACTAATCAAGGAGAGAAGCAACTTGTGAATGCTCCAACATTGGAAGTTTTTAAGATGTTGGATAACTATTTGTCCAAGGTCCCTTCCAACTCTGTTATTCTATTCTAAATGTGTCTTCTCCAAACAGATCATGAATTATGAATTGTTGTTCATTTTGTTAAAAGGTTAATAAACAGCAATATAAAAAATTGTTGATGTTAACTCGGTTATCATAGTTCAAGCTGGGTCAAAGATGCTGCCTCAATTATTATTATAGGTCCTTTAAGGATTTTTATTTGTTTCCTATTTTTTAAGGATAGAGATGAACATTTATCCACAAATTATTATTATTATTTATTGGATTTGTATGCCACCCATCTCCGCAGACTCGGGGTGACTAACAACAGTGGTAAAAACAACATGCGACAATCCAATACTACAGCAGCTAAAAACCCTTATTATAAAACCAAACATACATATAGACATACCATGCATAAAATTGTAAAGGCCTAGGGGGAAAGAATATCTCAGTCCCCCTATGCCTGATGACAGAGGTGGGTTACAAAAGGCAAGAAGGGTAGGGGCTATTCTAATCTCTGGGGGGAGCTGGTTCCAGAAGGCCGGGGCCGCCACAGAGAAGGCTCTTCCCCTGGGTCCCGCCAAACGACATTGTTTAGTTGACGGGACCCGGAGAAGGCCCACTCTGTGGGACCTAATTGGTCGCTGGGATTCGTGCAGCAGAAGGCGAAACATGAAATGTTCCTTGGAAGATGCATCTTATTATTTGTGTTCTACGTAGTACATATTAACCATCCCAGTCTTCACTAAAAAAAAATTTCAAAACGTAGTTGAGAAGCTGGTAAACAACAAAAGTAATAAGATTCTGAACAATGTAATTCTGTTTCTATGCATAATGTGACAAAAAGTGGGCCTACGGGAAAATATTACCGGCAGCTATTTATCTACCTATCTTCAGTTATCTGCTCTAATTAATAATGATTATTTGGTGTTTCCTAAGGACGGGGCTATTCAAATGAATTCTGTTATCCTTTATGGGTTTTTCTCGGAGTTTAAGAAGAAGAGAGACGTGTCATATTTTCAGCCCAGGAGAATGCGTCCTTATAAAGTCATTATGAAAATGAGCTTGCAAATGCTCTTGGGGAGATGTAAAATAATGGTGTTTTATTGCATCTGTAGAAAGCTTAAAATGTAAACAGTCAATAAAAATCAAGGCAACTAGTTCAGATTCATTGCAAATGCGACGAATAGAATATATATGTGCAAAGGAAGTTTTAAAAAATGAGCAAAGAATCCATTTATACTGCGCCATAACAGCGAGCGAAAACTAATTCCAATATATTTACAACTCAGGTTTCAGGTACAGAAGCTTGTCATTAAGATCTTCCTTGCGGCCACATTAATGCGCCGTTCCCCTGTCCTTGAGTTGGGAGGGAAGAATAGCGGCATAAAATCGAGCTGCCTCCATAGCAACAAGGCCAGACAGTAAAGCTTTTAACATTATTTAGTAAGAGGCAGGTTCAAGGCAGCAAATGGTAGAATCTCCTCCTATCTCTTCCCTCTCTACTCACTGCTATCTGTTGGTAAGAAAAGCAGTCACCAATCCAATTCTTGGTATTTTTGGAAGTTGAACTCTTAGATTTGTATTGTTTATTTATCTAGTCAATTTTATTATTTACACCAGGGGTGAAATGCTACTGGTTCGGCCTCGTTCGGGCGTACTGGTAACAGTGGCCACTGGTGGTTTGGAGACCCAGTAGTGGAGTAAATGCAAGGCTCCACCCAGGGGTGGGCAGCAGGCAGGACGGGGTGGAACGCAGTTCCACCAGTGGAAATAAAGATGAGTGTGTAGCTCCAGCTGATCGGCGGCTGTCACTTCCTGGATTACAGGTCTCGGCTCAGCTCTCCTTTTTTCCACTGCTGCTGCTGTTGTATCTGGGCTCCTTGCTTTTTTCCTCTTTCCTCCTTCCTGGCCTCAGATGAGCTTCCCTCTCTCCTGCCCGTCTCTCCTTTTTCCCCCTGCTGCTGCTGCTGCGTCTGCGCTGCTTGCTTTTTTCCTCTTTCCTCCTTCCTGGCCTCGAACGAGCTTCCTTCTCTCCTGCCCGTCTCTCCTTTTTTCCCCTGCTGCTGCTGCTGCGTCTGCGCTCCTTGCTTTTTTCCTCTTTCCTCCTTCCTGTCCTCGGACGAGCTCCCCTCTCTCTTGCCCGTCTCTCCTTTTTCCCCCTGCTGCTGCTGCTGCTGCGTCTGAGCTCCTTGCTTTTTTCCTCTTTCCTCCTTCCTGGCCTTGGATGAGCATCCCTCTCTCCTGCCCGTCTCTCCTTTTTTCCCCTGCTGCTGCTGCTGCGTCTGTGCTCCTTGCTTTTTTTCTCTTTCCTCCTTCCTGGCCTCGGACAAGCTTCCCTCTCTCCTGCCCGGCTCCCTTCCAGCCTCACGTGGCCACCTCCTGCCTGAGGTGCAAGCAGAAGGCGTGGGTGGAAGCGGCGCTGGCAGCATTTATGCTTCTGGCAGCACCCAGCTACCCAGCCTGAGGTGAGGAGGCCACCCAGGAAGGAGAGCGCGGGAAACGCGAAGCAAATTGTCACCCCAGCGAGCGACACTGGTAAGATTGTAAGTTGAGGACTTAACAGTTCTCTTAAATGATGATGATCGTTCAAACCACTCCCACCTGGTCACGTGGCAATTAAGCCACACCCACAAAACAAGCCACACCCACAGTGTGGCAGTAAAATTTTTGGCTGCCCATGATTGGCTCCACCTACTCATCCAAATTTCACCGTTTTTTTTAACCTGTGCATGCGTGAAGCGTTCGGAGGATATGCAGAGGCTGAGAGGTCTAATTTATTTAATCATTTTATTTATTCATTTGTCCAATACACAAATACATAGGAAGAAAAATAGACATGTAGTAATATAAAAGAGAACTTATAGGAGAGGATATATGAAAGAAAGAAAATATATATGATAAGTGAGAGAAAGGAAAGACAATTGGACAGGGACGAAAGGCACACCAGTGCACTTATGTATGCCCCTTACTGGCCTCTTAGGAACCTGGAGAGGTCAATCGTGGAGAGTCTAAGGGAGAAATGTTGGGGGTTAGGGGTTGGCACAATTGAGTCCGGTAATGAGTTCCACGCTTCGATAACTCTATTGTTGAAATCATATTTTTTACAGTCAAGTTTGGCATGGTTTGTATTAAGTTTGAATCTGTTGCGTGCTCTTATGTTGTTGCGGTTGAAGCTGAAGTAGTCATTGACCGGTAGGACGTTGCAGCATATGATCTTGTGGGCAATACTTAGATCGTATTTTAGGCGTCGTTGTTCTAGGCTTTCTAGGCCCAGGGTTGAAAGTCTAGTCTCGTAGGGTCTTCTGTTTCTAGTGGAGGAGTGAAGGGCTCTTCTGGTGAAATATCTTTGGACGTTTTCAAGGGTGTTGATGTCTGAGATGCGGTATAGCAATAGCAATAGCAGTTAGACTTATATACCGCTTCACAGTGCTTTACAGCCATCTCTAAGCGACTTACAGAGTCAGCATATCTTTTCCCCATCAATCTGGGTCCTCATTTTATCCACCTTGGAAGGATGGAAGGCTGAGTCAACCTTGAGCCTGGTGAGATTCGATCTGCCAAACTGCTGGCAGCTGGTGGTCAGCAGAAAGGAGTAGCCTGCAATACTGCATTCTAACTAATGCTCCACGGTAGCTCTTAATAATGACCTTGAATAATGATGTAACTAGGATCAAAAACTTACAGCCTATTGTTTAAAAATGTAATGTGACAGTTCTTGGATCTTCTGTGATGCAACAATTGTTTTGGAAAAAAGATTACGTTAGCTTCTAAAAAATCCCTGAATACAAATTTCCTACTAACGGAGTGCAATTTAAAATTCAGACAGAAACATTAAAAGAAAAATCTGTTCCATTATTCCTCCAATGTATCCTTCCAATAAATGAAAATTTCCTTCTCATTCCTTCCTAATTAAACATTTTAGATGTTAAGATATTTTATTAAATGACCTTCAAAGATTCTTAACCATCCGAGATGAATATATCAAAACCCTTGAATGTTTAAATCAACGTTGTAGCTTCAAAACATGACCAGCCTGTTGAAAACATACTTGCCTTCAAGCTTAAACCGTATAATGCAAAGATAATGTGATTATGAAAACGGATTTATTTCATTCAGTCATTGGCTTGTTTCCCCTTAATAATAGATCATGGGGGTCAAACTGGCAGCCATGGGCCAGATGTGTCACACACAGGCCATGCCCAACCCATATCTGGAAAGGCAAAAAAAAATCACAACAAGTCACATGATGTAATTTGAGTTTGAAACTCATGTAAATATATCAATGCTCTTGAGAAAGGGCTGCTGGGTGTGGAGCAGAGCTTCCGGTAGCCCCTCACAAGGATTCCGAGAGAGAGATGGAGAGAGAGAGAGATGGAGAGATGGAGAGGGAGAGATGGAGAGAGAGAGAGAGAGATGGAGAGAGAGAGAGAGATGGAGAGAGAGAGAGAGATGGAGAGAGAGATGAAGAGAGAGAGAGAAAGACGGAGAGAGAGAGAGAGAGAGAGACAAAGAGAGAGAGAGAGATGGAGAGAGAGAGAGAGATGGAGAGAGAGAGAGATGGAGAGAGAGAGAGATGGAGAGAGAGAGAGATGAAGAGAGAGAGAAAGACAGAGAGAGAGAGAAAGACGGAGAGAGAGATGGAGAGAGAGAGAGAGAGAGAGAGAGACAAAGAGTGAGAGAGATGGAGAGAGAGATGGAAGGAGAGAGAGAGAAAAAGACGGAGAGAGAGATGGAGAGAGAGAGAGAGAAAGAGAGAGAGAGATGGAGAGAGAGAGAGAGAGATGGAGAGAGAGAGAGATGGAGAGAGAGAGAGAGATGGAGAGAGAGAAAGATGGAGAGAGAGAGAGAGATGGAGAGAGAGAGAGAGATGGAGAGAGAGAGAGATGGAGAGAGAGAGAGAGATGGAGAGAGAGAAAGATGGAGAGAGAGAGAGAGAGATGGAGGCAGAGAGACGAGAGGTAAAGAGGGGGGGTACAGTGGGGGGAGAGAAAACCCTACTTTGAAGATTGTCGTTTATTGCAGGGGGTCCTGGAATGTGACCCCTGTGATAAATGAGGGAATCACTGTATTTATTTCACTTAAAGTCCTTTCACAAAAGTGTTAAAAATGTCCTTGTCCTCTTGAATGCAAATACCATTCTTCAAACTCCTTTAGTATGCACTGAAATGAAAGGGAGTTTGCCTAGTGGCTAAAACCAGGGTTCTACACAATGTTACCGCTATTCCCTTTCTTTCATTCTTCGGAACTGCTTCCGCCAACAAAGGGACCCAATTCTCTTCCCTCATTTACAAGAATTTCATTGCTACAATTTTAGAGCAAATTTCCTTCACATTATACATTTACACACTGTACTCTTAAAATGAAGTAATTTAGCGATCAAAAAAAGATTTCCTAGCAGACTGGCAGTAAAATGCAACAGCTCTCTAGCTAGCAATGATGGAGAGAGCAAGTAAGAACATATCAAACCATAAACCCCAATGATGGGAGCAAATAATTAAGAATAGTTTTGCACAAGGCACGTTTGGCATCCTTTTGTGGAACATGCAGATATACTAAAAATCTGTTGACAAAAAATTCCAACTTCATTAGGAACCATAGAGAGGATATTTGGACCGGGACTCATTGCTCACAATCGCTCATGCCCTCATCACCTCGAGGCTCGACTATTGCAACGCTCTCTACATGGGGCTACCTTTGAAAAGTGTTTGGAAACTTCAGATCGTGCAGAATGCAGCTGCGAGAGCAATCATGGGCTTACCTAGGTATGTCCATGTAACACCAACACTCCGCAGTCTGCATTGGTTGCCGATCAGTTTCCGGTCACAATTCAAAGTGTTGGTTATGACCTATAAAGCTCTTCATGGTATCAGACCAGAATATCTACGGGACCGCCTTCTGCTGCACGAATCCCAGCGACCAGTAAGGTCGCACGGAGTGGGCCTTCTCCGGGTCCCGTCAACTAAACAATGTCGCTTGGCGGGACCCAGGGGAAGAGCCTTCTCTGTGGTGGCCCCAGCCCTTTGGAACCAGCTCCCCCCAGAGATTAGAATTGCCCCCAGCCTCCTCGCCTTTCATAAGCTCCTTAAAACCAACCTCTGTCGTCAGGAATGGGGGAACCAAGATACTCTTTCCCCCTAGGCCTCTACAAGTTACGCATGGTATGTTTGTATGTATGTTTGGTTTTATAATAAGGGGGTTTTTTTAGTTGTTTTAATATTTGATTGTTACATGCTTTTGTTAGCCACCCCGAGTCTATGGAGAGGGGCAGCATACAAATCCAATAAATGAATGAATGAATGAATGAATGAATGAATGAATGAAAGAATGAATGAATGAATGAATGAAAGAATGAATGAAAGAATGAAAGAATGAAAGAATGAAAGAATGAAAGAATGAAAGAATGAAAGAATGAAAGAATGAAAGAATGAAAGAATGAAAGAATGAAAGAATGAATGAATGAATGAAAGAATGAATGAATGAAAGAATGAAAGAATGAATGAAAGAATGAAAGAATGAAAGAATGAAAGAATGAATGAAAGAATGAAAGAATGAAAGAATGAATGAATGAAAGAATGAATGAAAGAATGAAAGAATGAAAGAATGAAAGAATGAAAGAATGAAAGAATGAAAGAATGAAAGAATGAAAGAATGAATGAAAGAATGAAAGAATGAAAGAATGAAAGAATGAAAGAATGAATGAATGAAAGAAAGAATGAAAGAATGAAAGAATGAAAGAATGAATGAATAAATATATTTCTTAAGATTTCAGTGTTGCATTTTCCTGACTTCCTGGCTCTTAGGACTAATAGGTAAAGAGCCAAATGTCTAGGGATGCAAAAAAGATAAAAGACTACGCAGAGCAGTGGTGGTTTGCTGCTGATTTGGACCAGTTCTTTAGAACTGGTTGAGGAAATTTACTGCCGCTTGCCGACCCATCAGCAACAATCCGTGGTCCATGGTCCTGAACCAGTCCTCCAGTCACTGTGGCTCTGCATATGCGCAAAGACTTATGTGCATGCGCAGAGGGACATTTCTGGGTGTTTTGCACAATGCGACATAAGCGCACGAAATGTGCACGCTGTCGCCATGTGATCTGGTAGAGAGGGTAAGTAGAACCTACACCTCATTCTGAAAATATTCAATGGCTTCAAAGTATTCCGTGACTTTAAAGTGCTTATAGGAATATTCAGGGAATATACAGTGATTTCAAAGTGACAGACAAAATGTGTAATAAAAGGATTTGGAATCGAAATTTGTGGATCAAGGAAAAATACAAAAGTATTTGGTTGCAAACGTTGGTGGAAGCGTATAGTGAAATTTCATCAGCCCTTTAAATAACTCACAAATGCCTGTCTGGGATTCCCCTGAGTCTCCCCTCGCTTGGAAACCCCACCTCTGTCGCCAAGCGTGGGGGAACTGAAACATCTCCCCCTGCCTATGTAGTTTTTTGTGTATGATATGACTGTATGTATGTTTTTATATATTGGGGTTTCTTGTTTTTTAGACTGTTTAAATGTATTATTGTTATTTTAGATTCTAACTACAGTGGTACCTCGAGATACGAGTTTAATTCGTTCCGGACCTGGGCTCTTAAGTCGAGCAGCTCTTATCTCGAACGACTTTTCCCCATAGGAAATAATGTAAATAATTTTAATTGGTTCCAGCCCTCAAAAAACTCACAAAGTTAGTCTAAATTATGCAGAAAGACATGTTTTTAATGAAGAAATGTACATGTACATATAAATGAATAATGAAGTTTCTTTCACTTAACTTGTAAACTTTCTTAAACTTTTAAATTTACATATGTTCAACTTCTCTGCCACCCAATCCTGTAGGACAGAGGTCCCCAACCCTTTTTGCACCAGGGACCGGCTTTAAGCGATCAAGAGAGGAATGGGTGAATGAATGGACGGAGGGTGGGAAGGAAGGAAGGAAAGAGGGAAGGGACAGGAACAGAGGAAGGAAGCAAGGAAACTTATGAAAGGGGAGAGTAAGAGAGGAATGAGTGAAGGGAGGGAGGGAGGGAAGAAGGTGGGAAGGAGAAAGAAAAGAAGAAATAGAGGAAGGGAAGGTAAAAGAGAGAAAGAAAAAGAGCAAGAAAGAAAGAAAGAAAGCAAGAAAGAAAGAAAGGGGGAAGGGACAGGAACAGAGGAAGGAAGCAAGGAAACTTATGAAAGGGGAGAGTAAGAGAGGAATGAGTGAAAGGAGGGAGGGAGGGAAGAAGGTGGGAAGGAGAAAGAAAAGAAGAAATAGAGGAAGGGAAGGTAAAAGAGAGAAAGAAAAAGAGCAAGAAAGAAAGCTGCAAGCACCCCCCCGAGCCCCCCAGGCCGGCTGCAACCTTTTAAAACACGCGCGCCGCTTCGCAGCTGTCTCCTGAAGCCAAACGCGGAAGTTAGCGTTTGGCTTCAGGAGACAGCTCCTTGGCGCTTGTATCTCGAATTTGGGCTTGTAAGTAGAACAAAAATATCTCTCCCCTCCCAGCTCTTATCTCGAGTTGCTCTTAAGTAGAGCAGCTCTTATGTCGGGGTTCCACTGTATTGGATTTGTCATTATATATTGTTTTTAGCATTGCTGTAAGCCACCCCGAGTCTACAGAGAGGGGCGGCATACAAATCTAATTAATAATAATAATAATAATAATAATAATAATAATAATAATAATAAATTATATGATTTCTTTCAAAAATGGTACCTTACATAGCATGTATCTTGCCTCAAGGAGAAGAAAGAAGAAAAAACTAATTGTATTGATTTTTCCATACTCTTGACATTTTAGCTTAATATAAAATACAGGCTGTCCTGGTTTTTTTTTAACTGAATCAGAGTTCATATCTAAGGAAGCTTGAGGCCTTTTTTCCAGAACATAATCAGTTTTAAACCTATGATTAGAACAAATCATGTCATGATTACTTCGCCATGTGTTTGTATCTCTGTTGTTAATATGTTTGACAGCATCTCAGAAGTAGCCCTGTATGGATTTCACAATTTTAGCAAACTGAAGGAAAAAGCATTGTTGGAAAATGGCATCTTCAAATATTTTCCATTGGGAGTTGGAAAAAAAATCTTCAAATCTTAGGCAATTAGTTAGTTGGGGGAAAGATCAAAAGCAACATGAGAAAATATTATTTTACTGAAAGAGTAGTAGATGCTTGGAACAAACTTCCAGCAGACGTGGTTGGTAAATCCACAGGAACTGAATTTAAACATGCCTGGGATAAACATATATCCATCCTAAGATAAAATACAGAAAATAGTATAAGGGCAGACTAGATGGACTATGAGGTCTTTTTCTGCCGTCAGTCTTCTGTGTTTCTATGTTTCTAATTTGCGCTGCTGAAACTGATGGCAAAATAAAATAAGAATTCCATGTACAATACGATTCATTCTTTCTTCCAAGACTAAGGTGTAACTCATATCTTGCTTTTTAGTCTGGTGCCTTAACAACTAGACAACACCGGCTCTCCGTTATCATGTACCCTTCCAAACATGTAACTTATCGTGCAAATTAATATTTCTAAATTTTAAGAAATTATATTTTCTCCCAGGAGGAGGGACACTGCTAGCTTCTGAAACTGAAAACAGTGAATTCTCTATTGAGAATAAAGTTAAGTATTTATGAAGTAGTGATCACATTTTAGAAGCAAAATGAAAAATAACACCTTTTTGTTAGAAAAGTAACAGAGAGTTAAAGTTGTTTTGTCCTTGCATTTGACCTTCAAAGAGCAATGCATTTTTTACACCTGCCACAGAGAAAGAGGATGTAAGAACTAAACACTACCTCCAAATGCTCTTAGTGCTTTGCTGTAAAAAGTTGTTTTAAAAGGCTGTATATTTAGAAAAGCAACATACAGAACGGTATTTCTGTGAAAGCTACATGCAAAAAAAAAGTAAAAATATGTTGGGGTAAACCATTTAACTAACCACTCCCACCTGGTCACATGACCATCAAGCCACTCCCACAAAATAATAATAATAATAATAATAATAATAATAATAATAATAATAATAATGTATTGGATTTGTATGCCGCCCCTCTCCATAGACTCGGGGCAGCTAACAACAATGGTAAAAACAGCATGTGACACTCCAATAATAAAACAGCTAAAAACCCTTATTTATAAAAACCAAACATACACACAAACATACCATGCATAACTTGTAATGGCCTAGGGGGAAGGAATATCTCAACTCCCCCATGCCTGGGGGTATAAATGAGTCTTGAGTAGTTTACGAAAGACAGGGAGGGTGGGGGCAGTTCTAATCTCTGGGGGGGAGTTGGTTCCAGAGGGCCGGGGCCGCCACAGAGAAGGCTCTTCCCCTGGGGCCCGCCAAATGACATTGTTTAGTCGACGGGACCCGGAGACTTTGCTCTCTGACTAGATTTAGAGCGCTCTGTGTAGATACTCCTAGATCTTTCTTAATGTACAGCAAAGGTAACGTTGACGCGGGGTTTGGGAGCAGCTTGGGGGGAAGTTTGTCAGAAGTTTCGGCCCGCCAGAGTTCTGAAAAAGTTTTGTGCCCCTTGTACTGGTGCAAAGAGAGGGAGGAATGGACCATCTCTCTCTCTCTCTCGGGCATGCGCACTGTTGGGCATGCGCAAAGGGTTGATCAAGTCCATCAAAAAAATCAGGACTTTTTTAAAAAAACAGCGCAGGACGCAGGGCAAATAAGTAAAAAGTGGGACTGTCCCACCAAAATTGGGACATCCGGTCGCTTTAAACAAACTGGTTGGGCCATTTACACCATGGGGAAAGCAAACGCAGCCGAAACTAAGCCCAAAAATCAGTTGGAGCTGACATAGCGCAACGCCTCGCATTCCCTCAGATATGGCTCCACCTGTGGCAGGTGTGCCATAGGTTTGCCATCACCGATCTAACCGATTACATGAATATTACATTCAACAGTGAGTTTGTTTTTCAGCAATCTTTTGCAATTGCTCAAATTACTTGACAGTCTGCCCTGCTGGGTTTCTTCTAATGCAATTTTAATGCTGGCATTTGTTTGCGCGCTATATTAAAATGGCATTGTTTCATTATTCTCCCTTATAAATTTTATGTGGCTTGCTGATATCTCTCTTCTGACTTTTTCCAGATGGGCTTAGAGAATGACTGACATTAAAAAAAAAAAGCTTCATCAATGGATGGAAGTTGTCTGGTCTTGTCTTGGTGTTCTGCATGAAAGTGGATCCTCTACACCAGTGTTTCCCAATCTTGGCAACGTGAAGATGTCTGGACTTCAACTCCCAGAATTCCCCAGCCAGCGCTGGCTGGGGATTTCTGGGAGTTGAAGTCCAAATATCTTCAAGTTGCCACGGTTGGGAAACACTGCTCTACACTGGGGTGCCATAAATCTGAATTTACTCTTCCCCCACACACACAACTCTTAGTGACGAGTGAGACCTGTGCTATTGAAAGATGCAAAGGATTTATGATTTTAATATTTTGTCTAGAAATTCCTGCCTGTCCCAATTTCCAGAGATAAGGGCATCCTAAAACAGCTGAACATAACATTTCTGATCATGGTGAATGTTAACTATTTCCTCTCCCACGTTGGATGGTAACTGTTGTGGTTGGCTTCAAGCCAGCTCCTGTGACTGCTGATATTGACACAGAGGAGTGGGGGCCGTCTGTTCACAGAAGACCAGTCTGGCTGGAGGACGAATCAGACAGTGAACCAGAAGCAGAGAAAGGGAGAGAGAGGGAGCAGGAAGGGACTGGAGAGACAGAGAGGGGAATGGAGTCAGTCAGATCTCCAGCCAGAGGTTCATCTAAATCAGAAGGGGAAGAGTTAATGAGTAATCCTATTCTGAATGCTCGGGTCCGGAGAATGCTGGGAAGACAAGAGCAGCTGCGCAAATGCAGAAACAAATGATAGGGCACAGATGATAAGAATTAATGATGCTGCTGCAACCTTTAAAAAGGGGAGGGTTGGAATGACCTGTGTGGGAGTCTATCATTCAGTGTTGAGGAAAATTTGATGATTTGGTGCTTGCTGTGTATTTCTGGACATTCTGACATCCTAAGAGGCCAGTAAGGGGCGTACATAAGTGCACCGGTGTGCCTTTCATCCCCAGTCCAATTGTCTTTCCTTTCTCTCACTTATCATATATATTTTCTTCCTTTCATATATCCTCTCCTATAAGTTCACTTTTACCCTTATATATATTACTACATGTCTATTTTTCTTCCTATGTATTTATGTATTGGACAAATGAATGAATGAATGAATGAATGAATGAATGAATGAATGAATGAATGAATAAATAAATAAATAAATAAATTCTAATTGAAAGGCTTCTACCACTGACTGGAGTAATTAACTCTGACCTAATGACTTCTTAAACTAACATTGCTCTGAAACTTCTTGGTTTGCAGTTTGCTGAATATAAAGATCAATCCTTGTTTGATTTTTACAAATCTGAGTGTGTGTGTTTGATTAATTACTTTGTCCCTGGGTGGCTCGAGGTTAGGCAGAACAGTAATGTGAGGGCACAGAGTGTCTATGGCAGTGATGGCTAACCATTTGGTTGTTGTGTACCGAAAGTGTGAGTGCGCATGAAAGTGTGTGCATGCACATAATGCAATATGTGTGTGACTCTGCCATCCATGTGCCCCTGTGAATGTGAGAACGACCAGGAATGTGCTTTCGCCACTTATATGATTCCCATACTCTTCATGTCCCATGTGCATGAACATATGACACCCAGTGCTTCCTGCCTTCACATGTATGAACAAATACCCTTCACATCCCCCATATGCATCCACGACCACCGTGCATACATGTATGCCCCCCATGTTCACTCCCATATCTGCGTGCACATCTCCCACATGTACCCCACCCCCTGGACATGTGCAGCAGAAACCTGAAAATCAACTGGCCATTGGGAGAGTGCATAAAATAGTGTTTACTTTACAAATAGCACAGTCAAGTTAAACGTCCAGTCAGTCACATTCAAATCAGTCAATAACTCTCAATACAACAATAATCCTCGGAGTTCTTGGAGAGGGATGGCATAGAAGTCCAATTAATAAATAATAAGAATAAATAAATAATATTACAAGCCTGTCTTTGTTTTACATATCAGACATACAATACAGCTTACAAATCCATCAAACTAACATAGAGCTTACTACATCAGCCTCAGTGAATCAGTAGAAAGAACAGAGAGCAGAGGGAGAACCCTGCTCTCTGTCTCCTTCTTATGGCAATTTGCAATACTACCTCTTAAAGCTATAGTACTTCAACATATACAGACATACATTGTTAGCTTGTTTATGTATTGCAAACCCCACTGTGTGGTATAGAGTACTAACCATGCTGATAGGCTTGTTTGTTTGTTTGTTTGTTTGTTTGTTTGTTTACTTGTTTGTTTGTTTGTTTGATTGTTTGTTTGTTTGTTTGTTTGTTTGATTGATTTTTATGCCGCCCTTTTCCTAAGACTCAGGGTGGCTTACAACATGTTAGCAATAGCAGAGCCAGCCTATTGCCCCCACAATCCGGGTCCTCATTTTACCCACCTTGGAAGGATGGAAGGCTGAGTCAACCTTGGGCCGGTGATGAGATTTGAACTGCTGACCTACAGATCTACAGTCAGCTTCAGTGGTCTGCAGTACAGCACTCTACCAGCTGCGCCATCCCGGCTCAGATAAAATAAATGAGAAAGATATTATTTGGGTCTTTGCTGAAGAGACTATTTAGTATGAATGTAACTTCTGCCACAAATGCAGAAATATTGTGTATATCTGCGATACAGACAAGAGGAGAATGGTGTTAAATAGGACTCAAGAGACTGAATGTTGCAATTATCCAACACAAAGCAAATAATGAGCATTAATGAAGATAAAACAATCAGCAATAAAGAAAATTATTCCAAAATGATATCTTAATGGTTCCTTGTTATAATTTCCCTAAGAATATGATTTTTAAAAATAGTTTAGAATATAAACTGGCACGACATATTAATGCCTTTTAGAGTTTAATATAATACCATGGCGCATTTAATTTTACATGACACTCCAGACAATTCATCATCTACCTGTTGAAATTATTCCCTATAAACTGCTCCATTATCTTCTCTTCAATATTTGGATCTTAAAAGTAAAACTTGCACTTAGAAGAGAACTTTAGACAAAATATCTCCCAAGTCTTAATTAGAGTCACAGCTCATTATCTCTAAAAATCTGTTTCAATGGTATAATTCAGCACAGGTCATGAAGAATTCGTATTCGTGTGTGATTTTGCTTCATTGCCACATAAAATAAGAAGTCACACACCTAGCATTAAAAATTAAAAGAAGGTATTTACTTGCATCATTTGCCTGCAAAAATAACTTATAATTGTAATGTTTTTATTAAGGTATTCGAAAATATTAGAGAGGTAGAATGTCGAACATTGTAAACTTCTTTTAGGCATTAGGTCCTACTCTTTTCATCCTATACATCAATGACCTCTGTGATAATATCGCAAGCAACTGTGTGCTTTTTGCCGACGATGTGAAACTTTTCAACACCACTGACAACACACTCACTCTCCAAAAAGACCTTGACTTTCTTTCAGACTGGTCTAACACCTGGCAACTTCAAATATCAACCAACAAATGCTCTACCCTCCACATCAGCAAAAAGAATCCAAACCACATTTATGAACTGAATAAACAAATTCTCGCAGCCAACCCACACTCAGTAAAAGACCTTGGAATACTAATATCAAATGATTTAAATGCCAAAGCCCACTGCCACAATATCGCCAAAAAGGCTTCCAGAGTTGTCAACCTGATCCTACGTAGCTTCTGCTCTGGCAATCTCACACTACTGACTAGAGCAGTGATTTTCAACCTTTTTTGAGCCGCGGCACATTTTTTACATTTACGAAACCCTGGGGCACATTGAGCGGGGGCAGGGAGGGGGGGCGGCTAAAAAAAGTTTGGACAAAAAAATTCTCTCTCTCTTCCTCCCCTTCACTCTATTTTTTTCTCCCTCCCTTTTTCTCCCTTCCTTCCTTCCTTTCTCTTCCTTCCTTCCTCTTTTTTGCTCTCTTTCTCTCCCTCCCTCTATGTCTTTCTCTCTCTCTCCTTCCCTCCCTCTCTTTCTCTCTCTCTTGTTTTCTTTCTCTCTTTCTCTCTCTCTTTCTTTCTCTTGTTCTCTCTCTTGCTTGCTTTCTTTCTCTCTCTCTTGTTCTCTTTCTCTCTCTCTCTTTCTTGCTTTCTCTCTCTCTTGTTCTCTTTCTCTCTCTCTCTCTTTCTTTCTCTTGTTCTCTCTCTCTCTCTTGCTTGCTTTCTCTCTCTCTTGTTCTCTCTCTCTCTCTTGCTTTCTTTCTCTCTCTCTTGTTCTCTTTCTCTCTCTCTCTCTCTTTCTTTCTCTCTTGCTTTCTTTCTCTCTCTCTTGTTTTCTTTCTCTCTTTCTCTCTTTCTTTCTCTTGTTCTCTCTCTCTCTCTTGCTTTCTTTCTCTCTCTCTTGTTCTCTCTCTCTTGCTTTCTTTCTCTCTCTCTTGTTCTCTTTCTCTCTCTCTCTCTCTCTCTTTCTTGCTTTCTCTCTCTCTTGCTTTCTTTCTCTCTGAGCTTCGCGGCACACCTGACCATGTCTTGCGGCACACTAGTGTGCCACGGCACACTGGTTGAAAAACACTGGTCTAGAGCCTACAAAACCTATGCCAGACCCAAAAGTCGTATTTTTTACAGTCAAGTTTGGAGCGGTTAATATTAAGTTTAAATCTGTTGTGTGCTCTTGTGTTGTTGTGGTTGAAGCTGAAGTAGTCACCGACAGGCAGGACGTTGCAGCATATGATCTTGTGGGCAATACTTAGATCATGTTTAAGGCGTCTTAGTTCTAGGCTTTCTAGGCCCAGGATTGAAAGTCTAGTCTTGTAGGGTGTCCTGTCTCGAGTGGAGGAGTGAAGGGCTCTACAACTGGCCATGTCATGAATTTAAAAGTGTCTACTCTTTCACTGTGCTTTCAAAGTGTTAGAGGGCAGGGAGTAGGATGCTAAAAACTTTTTGTTTTGTTTGTCTCTCATTGCATTGATATTAATACTTTAATTTACTTCTGCTATCTGTAATGAGGAAGCAATCATGTATCAAAAGCAGTGCATTATATTTTAGATGGGCTTGCAAATTAGAAGATTCTGGAAATCTCTTTATTGTTAATGAGTTTGATTTTAATCAGTTTAATTAGAGTTACTCTTCTGTAACTTACTCTTTTTCTCTGTAGTTTTTGCTAATTAGGTTGAACAGCAGATAATGTAAATATGGGGAAAATATTTTAAAGTATTTTAAAAATTAATGGAAACTGATACTTAAGAAAAATATTTTTAGTGTCTTCAATCAAAGCCTGATGTCCTAAACTAATCTTCATATAAAAGTATGAGAAACAGCTAGCAAAGTATATTTTGCAAAGAATTTTTTTTTTGTTTCCACTTCTATCTAAGGTAATCTGGTTAGGAGTGTATATAATTCGCTTTTATCATGAGAAAAATGACCCCTGAAGAAATCAATGATAGGAAAACAGACTCATTTGAAGATCTAACGTCAAGATATATTGATGATATAGAGTCTCAGCTTTTGTGGATTTGGGAGCTTTTGTTCCATTTTAATCTAAAATCAGACATTTTAGATTAACTGCTTTGTTATCTTTCCCAACCTGGACAGATTGTGGTCAGCCTCCGATATTTTCAGATAATTTATGAAGCTGGCATGTTGCAACTTCAAATAATAATTTATGAAGCTTGGCGTGGTTCAATGAAGGTAGGATTAATCTGAATTTAGGGTTCCATTGGCATAGTTTATGTAAAGTCAGGTAGTTTCTGTAAAGATAATTCATATATCTTTATATATATATAAATATGATGAATAATGGATTATTGAGAAGGGATTCAACCTGGAAATAAGGAGGAACTTTCTGACAGTGAGAACCAGTAATAGTGGGTCTTCTCCGGGTCCCGTCAACTAAGCAATGTCGCCTGGCGGGACCCAGGGGAAGAGCCTTCTCTGTGGTGGCCCCAGTCCTCTGGAACCAACTCCCCCCAGAGATTAGAACTGCCCCCACCCTCCTTGCCTTTCGTAAACAACTTAAAACCCACCTCTGCCACCAGGCATGGGGGAATTGAGATCCTCTTTCCCCCTAGGCCTTTACAATTCTATGCATGGTATGTCTGTATGTATGTTTGGTTTTTATATTAATGGATTTTTAATCATTTCTAATACCAAATTACTATTGTACACTGTTTTATTGTCGCTGTTAGCTGCCCCGAGTCTCCAGAGAGGGGCGGCATACAAATCCAATAAATAAGTAAATAATAAATAAATAAATAGGCAGCTGCCCCCAAGAGGAGGGGGATTTATTTATTTATTAGATTTGTATGCCGCCCCTCTCCATAGACTCGGGGTGGAGTGAGGATAGTAAATTTATGCAGTGGGGGTAGTAAATTTATGCACTATTTATTGAATACTTAATAGGGTTTTTTTTGTCTTTCCTTCTCCAGTACCTTAGTACGATCCTTAATTATTTTTAAAATAGGAAATAATTAAATAGTAAGTTTTAATCATTTTAATCATCATCTAGAACGGAACTATATCAATGAAAGAAAATTAAGCTATTTGCCTAGCCTATTATCATATTGAACCTTGTGGGTCCAGTACAAAACCTTTCAATGTTATTGTGCCCCTCAACAAACAATGCTGTCTATCATGTGTCCTTTTTGTGGCTATTCAAATAAGGTGACTTAATCAACTGAAAAAGAGTCCAAGCACCTATCTGAAAATTTATCTTGGTTGGTAAGCCACTCCCACCCAGTCACATGACCTTTAAGCCACTACCAGTCACATGATTGTCAAGCCACTCCCACCTAGTCACATGGCCGACAAGCTACACCCACAAATGTTTCAAATGTACAGTGGTACCTCTACCTAAGAACACCTCTACTTAAGAACTTTTCTAGATAAGAACCGGGTGTTCAAGATTTTTTTTCCGCCTCTTCTTATGAACCATTTTTTACTTAAGAACCCGAGCGCGGAAAAATTTCCCAGGAAATTTGAGAGTGGCACGAAGGCCCGGCCAGTTTCCTGCCATTCCCGCTATAATCCCGGCCATCTCGGACTTTTCTGGGCTGCCAGAGGAGCCTTTCGGTGGCACTTAAGGAGGCTTTGGCAGTGCAGAGCGAACGAAGCATTTTCTTTTCTCTGGGCGCTGTCTCAGAGTCCCTCTTTTTTCTTTTAAGCCTTAAAGTTTTGGATTTTTTTTCATCCCCCTCCCCTTCTTCCTTCGGCAGCGACTGTCCTCCTCCTCTTCTTCCTTCTCCTCCCACCCAAATTCCAAGCTTTTATTTCTTTCCTAATGGGTTTGCACGCATTATTTGCTTTTACATTGATTCCTATGGGAAAAAATGCTTCAACTTACAATCTTTTCTACTTGAGAACCTGGTCACGGAACGAATTAAGTTCTTAAGTAGGGGTACCACTGTGTATGTAGTGGGTGAATGAGGACTTAGCTAGCCACACGGGCATGGGATATTTACATCATGGAAGTAGCAATAACAGCTGAAATTTCTGAGTTGGGGATTGTCAGTAGCCACAAATTGCTGTCATTTCCCTAATACTTATAACCCAAATCTCGTTTTTATGTTACCTATGCAGATAATTTTCCCGTCTCTATTATTAGGCTCTGTCAAAAAGGATTCTCCTGTTGCTGAGAATATGATTATGACAACTCGTAGCTTTATCCCCTGGAGAATATTTGCTCATAAAAATTCTGCTTTTTTAAATTAATTTCTGTAAAATTGGATAGTAAACAGAAGCAGCAAAGCTGTTGGAGGAGGGGGGGAACTGTTTACCTTTCGCAATTATGAGTGTTACTTTAGTACATCCAAAACGTTGATCCTATCTCGAAGCTAGAAAATACAATATGAAATGTGTGATTTCTTTTTCAAAACAATAAAATCACAACTCTTTAGTCTTTGCCGTCTCTCTTAAAGCAACCTTGTTTTTTTAAAAAAAAAGTTCTTTCATTTAACAAGTTTGATTTCGACGCTGGAATCTTTTGTGTGAGCCTGCTGAGCAGGAAATAACTTTTTTTCTTTCTGATAATCCTCTTGAAAGCAAATGGAAAAGCAGAAGATTCGGGAATGCATAAATGTAATATACAGTGATCTCTCGGTTAGCGCGGGGGTTACGTTCCAAGACCTCCCGCGCTAACCGATTTCCGCGTTATACTGGATGCGGAAGTAAAAACCACCATCTGCGCATGTGCGCCATTTTTTTCATGGCCGCACATGCGCAGATGGTGGAGTTTGCGTGTGGGCGGCGGGGAAGACCAAAGGAAAGTTCCTTCAGCCGCCCAACAGCTGATCTGCTCCGCAGCGCGGAAGCAGCGAGGAGCCGAAGATGGGGTAAAGGCAAAGGGGAAACCCCATCTTCGGCTCCTCGCTGCTGCCGCGCTGCGGAGCGGATCAGGTGTTGGGCGGCTGAAGGAACCTTCCCTTGGTCTTCCCGCCGCCCAGGCAAAGGGGAATCCCCAAGATCGCTTGCCGCTTGCCGCTTTGCAGCTTGGAGCCTTGCTTCGCCTCCTTCGCTGCAATAGGCAAGCGGCAAGCGATCTTGAGAAAGAGAGAGAAAGGAGGGCGACTTGCCAGTCCATGCCCCCCTGGATGAACAGCCTCGCATGGCCCCAGCGCCGGGCTCCGCTGTTGCCTCCACCCCCATTCGGCTCTGCAGCTGAGAGGCCTTCCCGGCAGAGCCCTCCCCAACAGCTCCCGCCGCCAGCGCAAAAAAGAAAAGAAAAAAAAATCCCCAAAAGAGGCAGGCACAAAGCGGGGGCACAAGGGGAGCTGCCCGGCAGAGGTTGCTTTTTTTCTTCTCGTGGGCAAGTGGAGGGGGGGAGAGAGAAGGGAGGAAGAGAGTGTGAGAGAGGAAGAAAGAGAGAGAGAAATGATAGAAAAAAGGGGAGAAAAAAGAGAAATGAGAAAATGATTGAAGCATAGTGACAGGAAAGAAAGAGAAAGAGACAGAGAAGTGACTCTTGGTGATGACGTATGACGTCATCGGGTGGGAAAAACCGTGGTATAGCAAAAAAAACCGCGGACTTATTTTTTAATTAATATTTTTTGAAAAACCGCGTTGCGGCGTTTCGCACTAATCGAGACCGTGCTAATCGAGGGATCACTGTAATATAATTTGGGCCAAGGGACATTTTTTAAAAAAGGATTGTGAATAAACAGGAACATAAATTCGTTTTATACATTATTACTTAGCCATTTCACATTTTATTTTTGTTTCAGAGGAAATTGCTTTCCACTTATGTGTGAAAAATGAGAATGATAAATAACCATTAATGAAATCCAAGACATATCTGTGGCATCCCTAACTTCGACATCCTTTGATTCTGTTCCAAAACATGTTATCCAATATATGTGCATATAAATTATAGCTCATTATTCTAATGGCCCTTCCTAGAATTTCCTAGATCTTCATGAACTGGGAGAGCCAAGTTAACAAGGTTAGCCAATGAATAGACAGAACAACTAAGTCAGCCAATGGGAGCTAACCACTTCTGAATCTGTGCAGAGAAGCGAAACTGAGAATCTTAAGGCTGGGTATGCGCTCTGCCAACTCTGTAGTCTTCCACTTTGATCTCTGAACTAGAAGCTGCTTCTCTGCTCTGCTGAAATGAAACTAACTGTTCTCTGCTGTCTGTAACTTCTCGGTCTATAACAGAAGAACTCTGCTAATGGTATTGTAAATTCATCTGTTACTATGTTTTGAAAGAAGTTTATGAATAAAGCTGATATAACTGCGGAAAATACGATTTCAGCAATAGAGTGGAACTCATTACCTGACTCTGTTGTTGCTTCCCCAAACTCCAAAATTTTCAACCTTACATTATCTACAATTGACCTCTCCCCTTTTCTAAGAGGTCTGTAAGGGGCGTGCATAAGTGCGCTTATGTGCCTAATGTCCCTGTCCTACTGTCTTATTATCCTTTCTATTACTACATTCTACTTAGGTTAATATGTACTATAATACTATACGTGTTTAAATAAATATTTATTTATTTAAATAAATAAATAAATAAATAAAAATAACTGCTTAATTACAATGTAACTACCTACTACAGTCCTGACCAAGGCCTTGATAGTTGCATGTGGGTGACCACTCTCTATTACACAGTCCCTAAAACCTCTGATAGTATTGTACCAGTTTCAGATGAAATATCTTTTATGTATATTAAAAGATAGCTTTTATAAAATTTCCCAGGAACAATGAGAAAGAGAGATTCTTGAATCCATTACACCATCTCGTCCATATTCGCAGATTATGCTGGCCTTTCAAATTCCTCAAGGAAAAATGCTACTTGAATCTCCACAATTCCTCCCCATTTTTCCTAAATCAAGATCACTCCCTCCAATTATGCAAATCCATAGCCCTTATGTTATCCAATTGAAGGTACAACATAATTGAACGTATACACCAGTAATAATGTTGAAAAGAGGTTTACTATCAGTTTTAGTAAACTGTCATGGTCAGCATTCTCTCCAAAACAGTGAAGACCATACCAATGAATTTTGATACATTTTGGTCAAAAAAAACCCACAAGCATAATTAAAGCCCTGTTTAACCCAAGGATAACCCAAGGATGTATGCAAGCTAGGGCCTCTAATTTAGAAATTTCTTTGCAAAATAACTTACTTTTGCCTGCATCCCTTCAACTCAGAAATACAGTGGTACCTCTACTTATGAACTTAATTCATTCCGTGACCAGGTTCTTAAACAGAAAAGTCTGTAAGCAAATAATGTGTGCAATTGGGGAAACCACAGGGAGGATGTAGGCCATGCTTCCTTCCAGGAGATTCCTAGAGAGGCCCTACGGAGGCTTCTCCCTGCCTTTTCCAGCCTTGTATCCTCCCAGGAGATTACTAGAGAGGCCCCACAGAGGCTTCTCCCTGCCTTTTCTGGCCCTGTTTCCTCCCAGGAGATTTTTGGAGAGGCCCAACAGAGGCTTCTCTCTGCCTTTTCCAGCCCTGTTTCCTCCCAGGAGATTCCTAGAGAGGCCCCACGAAGGCTTCTCCCTGCCTTTTCTGGCCCTGTTTCCTCCCAGGAGATTCTTGGAGAGGCCCAACAGAGGCTTCTCCCTGCCTTTTCTGGCCTTGTTTCCTCCCAAGAGATTCCTAGAGAGGCCCCATGGAGGCTTTTCCCTGCCTTTTACTGTTACAGTTTCGGAGGCTCGGGTTTGTAAGTGAAAAATGGTTCTTGAGAAGAGGCTAAAAAATCTTGAACACCCGGTTCTTATCTAGAAAAGTTTGTAAGTAGAGGCGTCCTTAGGTAGAGGTACCACTGTACATGTGCCTGTCTGTGTGTGTATGTACTGTATGTGTATTATTATTATTATTATTATTATTATTATTATTATCATCATCATCATTATTATCATTATTACCATCATTATCATCATTATCATCATTATCATCATTATCATCATTATCATCATTATCATCATTATTATCATTATTATTATTATTATTATTATTATTATTATTATTATTATTAATTAGATTTGTATGCTGCCCTTCTCCGAAGACTCAGGGCGGCTCACAGGGTCCAAAAGCAACACAACAACAAATCCAATTAATTAAAAGTTACTACTAAAATCCCATATATAATAAAAAAACCAGTCAACCAATTCATTCACAACCACACATTACATCCCGTATATATTGAGATTCACTCCAGAGATGAAAACGTATTGTATGGTCCTGAATTTGTCTGTCAAAATCCAAGAGCAGAGTTTATACTTGAGTGTCAGACCAGGGAATATCATCTGTTTGACTGAATTAATGGCATTATGTGAACATAAACTTTTAAAAAACGCCACTCTGGAATAAGTACATGAAAATATACAAGTCTTTTAGAAAGCATCACACACTTTTTTTCATACATTTTCTTTATCACCATATTAAATCTCCTTCCTGGCAGCTAAGAGGAAATTACAGTGATTTACAGAATGAATCTTTATCAGCAGCTGACAGGCGGAAGACCTCCATCCGAGAAGACTGTACCTTTATTTATAACAGCATTTAGCGGAAAAGTGCCCATTACTCAATATTTGATTTATGTAATTTGTTGATGTAGTGCCAATACCTTTCGCAGTCCATCAGACACTTTTTTTTATTAGCTTATTATTATTGAAGTCTCAGAGTATATTGGCTCAGTGCAGGTACAAACATAGGGTTCTGGTTTTTTTAAAAACGATGCTTCAATTTTGCATCTGTCACCAAGAGGGATCGATATGTGAAAATAGCTTGTGGCATGTAGAAATGAGGACAAACCTTATTTCTAGAGTCTTTCAAAAACCTGTTTCCCCTTTGATAAATCACTTTTTTTTGTATATAAGGAAAGAATTGACAATTCGCTCTTCACCAAAACAACAGTGGTACCTCTACCTCTAAGAATGCCTCTAGTTAAGAACTTTTCTAGATAAGAACCAGGGGTGGTTTAGTAACAGAGTTGTCAAAGCGTGGAACTCATTATCGGACTCCATAGTGTCATCCCCAAACCCCCAACACTTTACCCTTAGATTATCTATGGTTGACCTCTCCAGACTCCTAAGAGGTCAGTAAGGGGCGAGTACAAGTGCACTAGAGTGCCTTCCGTCCCCTGTCCTATTGCTCTCCTACATCTCCTATACCTTTCTTCTATTCCTATATCTCTTCTTCTATTCTTTCATTGATATGTTCTTTTCCTATATCTTCTCTTCTCTTCTTTCTTAGATATATTTTACTATGAGTATCTCCTCTATAACCTTCATCACGTATTTTACTATGTTCGGGTTTTGCCCCGTGTAATATTTTGAGTGTCTATGCGACGTTTCAGTGAAATCACATTCACCATCATCAGGCTGAAGTTGTAAGCTTCGTGCTGCTGTAGATATAGTACAGCAGCACGAAGCTTACAACTTCAGCCTGATGATGGTGAATGTGATTTCACCGAAACGTCGCATAGACACTCAAAATATTACATGGGGCAAAACCCGAACTCAGAACAATCTACATATATATATATATACCCACTAAAACCCTCATTGTGTATTGGATTAACTAACTAACTATAACTATAACCTTTAATTCTATAATTCATTGTGTATTGGAGAAAGAAAGAAAGAAACACAGAAAGAAAGACAGACAGAAAGACAGAAAGAAAGAAAGAAAGAAAGAAAGAAAGAAAGAAAGAAAGAAAGAAATATTTAGAAATTCATGTAACCTTGAAGATCGAAGGCATCTACACACAGAAACTACCAAGCCAAAAGAGCTGTTTCGTTCATGTTACTTTCAGTGTAAGGCCATGATGATGAACCTATGACACGTGTGAATATAAAGTATTCATTTAGGCACACTAATTTGTAGGCATCATTGTTGATCTAAACAAACTATGCACAGGATTAAAGTTCCAGATATAATAACTCTGAAAGCAGCATCTTTCATCTTCGTTTAATCTGAAATCTTTCTGCTTTAACTTGGAGCGTGAAACGAAATATTTATTTGGAAATATGACTACCTGTATTTAGAAACTTTCATTGATCGGCAGAATTGGAAAACATTCTCAAGAATAATGCAATAGACGAAGAAAGTGTACAACAACTATCAGACAAAGTGGTATATGTGTGGAAGGTGACGATATTGAAAATTGGATGTAATGCAATACAATACTCAATGTAGTAACGGTTAATATAACAATTAAAATATATTGTTTTTATTAAATTGAAATGAAAGAAACTTACTCAGAGCAAGATAGAGTAATGAAACAAACCCTGCAAAGACTTAGGGCTTGGAAAACATTTTTCACAGAAAGTAACAATGAGTACATTGGGTACATTAATAGCACCCGGTTAGAGATGGAAAGTAATATCTGGAGCAAGTAAATTAAAAAAAAACCTACAAAGACGGGTTTTGGAATACATTCTTGGCAGAAATTAACAGTGAACCAGTTTGCAAGTGGTAAGAGCTGGGAACATTGTTAGGACCTAGTTAGCGCTAGAAAGAAACATTTGGAGCAAATGTTTATCTAGCCTAGAAAGCCTAGAACTACGGCGCCTAAAACACGATTTGAGTATTGCCCACAAGATCATATGCTGCAACGTCCTACCGGTCAAGGACTACTTCAGCTTCAACTGCAACAACACAAGAGCACGCAACAGATTCAAACTTAATACGAACCGCTCCAAACTTGACTGTAAAAAATATGATTTCAACAATCGAGTTATTGAAGCATGGAACTCATTACTGGACTCAATAGTGTCAACCCCTAACCCCCAACATTTCTCCCTTAGACTCTCCACGATTGACCTCTCCAGGTTCCTAAGAGGCCAGTAAGGGGCGTACATAAGTGCACTGGTGTGCCTGTCATCCCCTGTCCAATTGTCTTTCCTTTCTCTCACTTATCATATATATTTTCTTTCTTTCATATATCCTTTCCTCTAAGTTCACTTTCACCCTCATTTATATTATCACATGTCTATTTTTCTTCCTATGTATTTGTGTATTGGACAAACAAACAAACAAACAAACAAAGAAATGAAATGAAATGAAATGAAATGAAATGAAATGAAATGAAATGAAATAAATAAATAAAATAAAATAAAACAAATAAATAAATGAAATGAAATGAAATGAATAAAATGAATAAAATAAATAAATAAAATAAATAAAATAAATAAAATAAATAAAATAAAATAAAATAAAATAAAATAAAATAAAATAAAATAAAATAAAATAAAATAAAATAAAATAAAATAAAATAAAATAAAATAAAATAAAATAAAATAAAATAAAATAAAATTAAATTAAATTAAATTAAATTAAATTAAATTAAATTAAATTAAATTAAATTAAATTAAATTAAATTAAATTATTAAATTAAATTAAATTAAATTAAATTAAATTAAATTAAATTAAATTAAATTAAATTAAATTAAATTAAATTAAATTAAATTAAATTAAATTAAATTAAATTAAATTAAATTAAATTAAATTAAATTAAATTAAATTAAATTAAATTAAATTAAATTAAATTAAATTAAATTAAGAATGAAAAAAATCAAAGGCAGGGTTTGGAATACATTTTTGGCAGAAATTAACAATGAAAGAGCTTGCATGTGGTAAGAGCTGGGAACATTGTTAGCACCTGGTTAGGACTAGAAAGAAACTTACTCAGAGTAAGTTAGAGTAATGAAACAAACCCTGCAAAGGCTTAGAGCTTGGAAAACATTCTTCACAGAGAGAAACAATGAAAGAGGCTGCAAGTTAAGAGCTGGGAAAAAGCTACATTCAGTGTATAAGACGCACCCTAATTATCAGCCTATTTGGGAGAGGAAAAAGGGGCATCTAATACACCGAAAAATATGATAAATAAATTTCAGGGGGGGGAAGGTACAACTGAGGTGAGGTGGCGCAGCAGGTCGAGTGCAGTACTGCAGGCCGCTAAAAAGCTGACTGCTAGATCTGCAGGTCAGCGGTTCAAATCTCATCACCGGCTCAAGGTTGACTCAGCCTTCCATCCTTCCCAGGTGGGTAAAATGAGGACCCGGATTGTGGGGGCAATAGGCTGGCTCTGATAAAAAGTGCTATTGCTAACATGTTGTAAGGCGCCCTGAGTCTAAGGAGAAGGGAGGCATAAAAAATTGGATAAATAAATAACCAATATGAAAGGATACAGTTGGGTGTGAAAGTGACTGTTGTGTACTATACTCAATTGCCCATTACATGTATGGAGCGAAGAAAGAAATATTGTCAGGATCTATAATTTCCATGTAAGAATATGGCTTCTTGAAAGACATTATTTATTTATTTTAAAAATGTGTTATTTCTTAGCATAAGGCTGACCTCCATTACCCAATTAAATAAAACTTAAAAAGAGAAGAGTTTTGTGCCAAATTATGATATAGACTCAAGATAACAGTTTGTAAACAGTGTTTTAGGAAAAATGAATCCCACCAACAGGAAAATGGTCATTTTTTAAAAAAAAAAACCTTTCTTTTCCCATCTGTCGCTGATAAGACATAGGTGCTGCGGGCTAATTAAATGTGAATGAAGTCTAAATAATCTACTGGTCCTAAAGTATTAGCCAAGCACAGTAACTGCTGAACAGCTGTTGCGGTTTGACAAAACGGCTTCAGTCAGCACCTTCAAATACATACGAAGATCTGGACTTGGTGATGCATTTATGCATAATGTATTTCACGAGAACCTGTCATTATTTTTGCTTGAATTACAGGT